>NC_084558.2:6628327-6685827 GCF_033978685.3 Nerophis lumbriciformis | reverse complement strand
TTTTTTTTTTTTTTGCAAATAATAATTAACTTAGAATTTCATGGCTGCAACACGTGCCAAAGTAGTTGGGAAAGGGCATGTTCACCACTGTGTTACATCACCTTTTCTTTTAACAACACTCAATAAACGATTGGGAACTGAGAAAACTAATTGTTGAAGCTTTGAAAGTGGAATTCGTTCCCATTCTTGTTTTATGTAGAGCTTCAGTCGTTTAACAGTCCGGGGTCACCGCTGTCGTATTTTCCGCTTCATAATGCGCCACACATTTTCAATGGGAGACAGGTCTGGACCGCAGGCGGGCCAGGAAAGTACCCGCACTCTTTTTTTTACGAAGCCACGCTGTTGAAACACGTGCTGAATGTGGCTTGGCATTGTCTTGCTGAAATAAGCAGGGGCGTCCATCAAAAAGACGGCGCTTGGATGGCAGCATATGTTGTTCCAAAACCTGTATGTACCTTTCAGCATTAATGGTGCCTTCACAGATGTGTAAGTTACCCATGCCTTGGGCACTAATGCACCCCCATACCATCACAGATGCTGGCTTTTGAACTTTGCGTCGATAACAGTCTGGATGGTTCGCTTCCCCTTTGGTACGGATGACACGATGTCGAATATTTCCAAAAACAATTTGAAATGTGGACTCGTCAGACCACAGAACACTTTTCCACTTTGCATAAGTCCATCTTAGATGATCTCGGGCCCAGAGAAGTTGGCGGCGTTTCTGGATGTCGTTGATAAATGGCTTTCGCTTTGCATAGTAGAGCTTTAACTTGCACTTACAGATGTAGCGACAAACTGTATTTAGTGACAGTGGTTTTCTGAAGTGTTCCTGAGCCCATGTGGTGATATCCTTTAGAGATTGATGTCGGTTTTTGATACAGTGCCGTCTGAGGGATCGAAGGTCACGGTCATTCAATGTTGGTTTCCAGCCATGCTGCTTACGTGGAGTGATTTCTCCAGATTCTCTGAACCTTTTGATGATATTATGGACCGTAGATGTTGAAATCCCTAAATTTCTTGCAATTGCACTTTGAGAAACGTTGTTCTTAAACTGTTTGACAATTTGCTCACGCAGTTGTGGACAAAGGGGTGTACCTCGCCCCATCCTTTCTTGTGAAAGACTGAGCATTTTTTGGGAAGCTGTTTTTATACCCAATCATTTTTATTTTTTTTATTTTTTATTTTTTATTTTTTATTTTTTTTGTGTCCTGTCCAGCTTCTCAGGCAAATCATATAGTTGATGTAGATGCCCATGTCGGCTGTTCAGATTTACTTTACAAAAGAGAAGTGTAGGATACTTCTCTTGTTGCCTTATTTGTATTTGACTTTATTAAATGTATTTATATTATCATTTAGTGCAGCCGGGCCGGAGCAGGAGGGGATAGAAAGAGAAAAAAAAAGAAGACAGAGGGGGAAATTGTGGGGACAAGAGGGGGATTAGACAGAGAGACAAAAACAACAACAGCAAACAACAACAACAACAACAACAATAGAGCAACATCAGCAAATATGACATGTACAAATATGATGGTAAAAGTAATAGCAAATAAGCAGTTAGCGAAAAATAATACAGAAATGACAATGAGCATTATTACACTACAAATGGATCAATACAAATACCAATAGAAATGGCGCTATTGATAATGAACAATACCAATAATTTACCTTTATTATCAACAATACAGTTGTTTAAATGCAACAATACATATACGTAATGATAACTTGAGATACGAAAGAATGCAGAAAAATGGAGGGGGAGAAAGAGAAGCAACCTACATTAACCTTGTAGATTGTTATAGTCACAATAGGTTAAGCTTTGTCAGTGTGCCATGTGTTACACCCAGTTTACCCTAGGGCAACAACGTTAATATATGTTTGATGAAACGTGATTATGTGCATGAGTGTAAGTATGCATATGTACTTGTATATGTACAGAATGTGTATATGTGTTTGTACAGTGAATGTATATGTACCCAATCATGGCACCCACCTGTTCCCAATTAGCCTGCACACCTGTGGGATGTTCCAAATAAGTGTTTGATGAGCATTCCTCAACTTTATCAGTATTTATTGCCACCTTTCCCAACTTCTTTGTCACGTGTTGCTGGCATCAAATTCTAAAGTTAATGATTATTTGCAAAAAAAATAAAAATGTTTATCAGTTTGAACATCAAATATGTTGTCTTTGTAGCATATTCAACTGAATATGGGTTGAAATGATTTGCAAATCATTGTATTCCGTTTATATTTACATCTAACACAAATTCCCAACTCACATGGAAACGGGGTTTGTATATATGGACTATTTATAGGAGAAATAAACTGCAAGCTGTTGCAAGACTGCGTGTGCGTCAGAGGAGTTGATGGTTTAAAAAAGAAAAGGCAAAGGCAAAAAGAATGACGAGAAAGCCAAAAATAGTTCAAGGGACGTCGAGATATGAATAATTGAAGCTTGAGACTCTATTAATACTTGATCAGCATCAATGAAAGCAAGAATCCTGACTGACTTGTGCTGAAAGAGCTTGTGTGTTTGATGTTGAGTTGTAGTTATTTCTACTGCTGGTTGTGGTTTATAAATCCGCCCACTTTATCAGGCGTCTCTTATTCTACAAGAGAAAATATCACAAATGATGCCCCTGGTGGTGTAGAATTGCACTACATGACCCTTTGAGGTGTTTCTAATGATCGAATGATCTTACTTACATACTGTACTTCTCGACACCATTTACCAGCAGTATGACTCAAAAGTAAACATTAGCATGTCGTCAGATTGTGTCCCTAATGAAGTGTCCCCTGAATCATATTAGAATCAGAATAAGTATGTTTAACGCTAAAGGAATTTGACTTGGTAGACTTTGTCGTGTACAGTCACGTGGTGCTTTCATTTTTATGACAAACACACCACATGGTGGCGCTCTTATTAAACCCCAAAGGCTTTGCACCATAAAATGGACTGACTTGTAATTTCTCACACAACCCAATTCTATAGATAAATGTGTGTCTTTACATGCACCCAAACAAAAATAGATTTATAACCAAAGCAAATATTTGTAAAAAAAAAACCAATAACAACTATATATAATGGATTTGCATCCTAAAAAAGATAATTGCAAACAAAAACATACTGCACACAAAAATAATGGATTTGCATCTCCCCCAAAAAGATATTTGCAAACAATAAATATTTGCAAACACAATTAATGGACTTGAAATAAATATATTTGCCAACAAAAATTATGAATTTGCAACCAAAAATTATGAATGTGGCCCAAAAAATATTTACTAACAAAAATGATGAATTTGCAAATAAAACGGTATTTGCAAACAAAAATAAAGGCTTTGGAAACCCCACATTTTTTTGCAAACAAATTAATGGATTTGCAAACTCAAATGATGGATTCGCAAACAAAAATCTATTTGCAAACAGAACACAATAGCAAACAGATAATTAATTTGCAAACAAAAAATATTTGCAAACAGAAAAAAATAGCAAACAGATAATGAATTTGCAAACAAAAAATATTTGCAGACAAACAGTGAGTTAGCAGACAAAAATAATGGATTTGAAACCAAAACAATTATTTACAAACACCCACAAAATACAAATTTAACAAAAAAATGTTTTGGTTACAATTTTTTTTTTTGTAACAAATCCATTTTTTTTTCCTGCAAATATTTTTTAGTTGTATGGATGCCATTTTTGGGGGGATTATACATCTTTTAATTTTGGTTGCATTATTGCTCATGCGTCTAAATTTCGATAATGTCTTTTCAATGTAAAAGTGCGGTGTTCCTAATAATATGACCCCACAGAGCCCCTCCCTTTTCTTCTTTCCTTTCTGTCGTCCAAGTCGCCTTTCAGTCTGATGCTTCCCTCCCATTCAAGACTCAACTTTAATCTCGTGGGCGGGGCCTCCTCCGAACAATATGCTAGACACCTTTTTATGAGTCAGTTTGGGATGGGGCGTGACCATATGAGCATGACAATCCATCCACCTATGCATTTTCTACCCCTTGTCTCGTTCGGGGTGGCGGGGGGTGCTGGAGCCTATCTCAGCTGCATTCGGGTGGAAGGCGGTGTACACCCTGGACAAGTCGCCATTTCATCACAGGGCCAACACAGACGGACAACATTCACACACTAGGGTCAATGTAGTGTTGCCAATCAATAAAAAAAAATAAAAAAAATTAATATAGTACTTTATTGATTCCTTCAGGAGAGTTCCCTCAGGAAATAATATTTTAATACAAATTTGATGAATAAGGCTTTTGACATATTCTGGGGATACCTCGCCCACAAGATAGAGGTTGAGGCCTAACTAAAAAAGAAAAAAAAAAAGGTAACAATAAGAAGATTTTTTTCTATTTAAAATCCATTATATGTATTTAAACAACTGTATTGTTGATAATAAAGGTAAATTATTGGTATTGTTCATTATCAATAGCGCCATTTCTATTGGTATTTGTATTGATCCATTTGTAGTGTAATAATGCTCATTGTCATTTCTGTATTATTTTTTATTTTTCGCTAACTGCTTATTTGCTATTACTTTTACCATCATATTTGTACATGTCATATTTGCTGATGTTGCTCTATTGTTGTTGTTGTTGTTGTTTGCTGTTGTTGTTTTTGTCTCTCTGTCTAATCCCCCTCTTGTCCCCACAATTTCCCCCTCTGTCTTCTTTTTTTTTCTCTTTCTATCCCCTCCTGCTCCGGCCCGGCTGCACTAAATGATAATATAAATACATTTAATAAAGTCAAATACAAATAAGGCAACAAGAGAAGTATCCTACACTTCTCTTTTGTAAAGTAAATCTGAACAGCCGACATGGGCATCTACATCAACTATATGATTTGCCTGAGAAGCTGGACAGGACATATAAAAAAAAAAAAAAAAAAAAAAAAAAAAAAAAATCCATTATATGTGTTTGTAAAAAAAAAAAAAAAAAAAAAAAAAATGATTTATTGCTTCTAAAAGACACACAGTTCTCTCCATCGAATTCCCTTTACAAAACACACTGCAACTGTCAAGAATAGGACTATGGCGTGGTTTGTTTTCCCATGGTGCAAAGGATTTGGACCAGACATGGCGTGAAGTAGTGATGGGTCCGGCAACACCGATGTATCGGCGCATGCGTCGAGCTCATAGAGCGAAACCCTGTGTCGGTGCGCGTACCGCTTTTAGAAAGTCACGTGACCGACCATGAGCTGTTTTGGTCACGTGACCGATACGCGAACTGTGTCGCACTGACGCCTCCTCTGTGCCCTGTGAGCGGGTCTTTTCTACAGCCGGAGAAATAATAACTAAGAAGAGAAAGCGCCTAAAATTGAATACGTTGGAAAAATTGTTTTGTTTTTTTTAAATAAAAATGAGTAAAAAAAAAAAAAAAAATCATTTCCAGGTCCACAAGCATCCTCATTCACAACACGTTCTCTTAGATTTCCATGTTATGATACATGTTCACATTATTTATTGACTGTATCTAAAAAAGACAAAAAAAATATTTTTATTTAAATGAAGTTATGAAATAATCCTAAATGAAATACAATGACTTGGTTTATATTATTGTATATACTAGGTCAGTGGTTCTCAACTTTTTTTCCAGCAATGTACCCCCTGTGAATTTTTTTTTAATTCAAGTACCCCCTGGGGCGGCATGGCGTAGTGGGTAGAGCAACCGTGCCACAAACCTGAGTGTTGCAGGTTCGCTCCCCGCCTCTTACCATCCCAAAAAAAAAATCGCTGCCGTTGTGTCCTTGGGCGGGACACTTCACCCTTTTCCCCCGGTGCCACTCACACCGGTGAATTGAATGATAGGTGGTGGTCGGAGGGGCCGTTGGCGCAAATTGCAGCCACGCTTCCATCAGTCTTCCCCAGGGCAGCTGTGGCTATGAAACTAGCTTACCACCACCAGGTGTGAATGATTGATGGGTTCTACATGTAAAGCGACTTTGGGTACTTAGAAAAGCGCTATATAAATCCCAGTTATTATTATTATTATTATTATTAATCAGAGCAAAGCATTTTTGGTTGAAAAAAAAAAGATGAAGTAAAATACAGCACTATGTCATCAGTTTCTGATTTATTAAATTGTATAACAGTGCAAAATATTGCTCATTTGTAGTGGTCTTTCTTGAACTATTTGGAAAAAAAGATATAAAAATAACTAAAAACGTGTTGAAAAATAAACAAGTGATTCAATTATAAATAAAGATTTCTACACATAGAAGTAATCATCAACTTAAAGTGCCCTCTTTGGGGATTGTATTAGAGATCCATCTGGATTCATGAACTTAATTCTAAACATTTCTTCACAAAAAAAATTCAAAAATCTTTAACATCAATATTTATGGAACATGTCCACAAAAAATGTAGCTGTCAACACTGAATATTGCATTGTTGCATTTCTTTTTACAGTTCTTTTTGATAGACATTTTAGTGACAAACCTGAGCTTGTGCTTCACTGAGTTTATGAACTTACATTCATATTTTGTTGAAGTATTATTCAATAAATATATTTATAAAGGATTTTTGAATTGTTGCTATTTTTAGAATATTTAAAAAAAATCTCACGTACCCCTTGGCATACCTTCAAGTACCCCCAGGGGTGCGTGTACTCCCATTTGGGAACCACTATAAGCGGTAAAAAATGGATGGATGTACTAGGTCATAAAATCAGTGTCAGTTGAGTCGGTCCATAGGTTGCCTGTAGGGATTTTTAATGTCCAGCAGATGTCAGTATTTAGTGACACAGTATCGACACAGTATCAATACAGTTTTGCAATGTGTCGAAACGCTTCATGACGCCTCATCAACCCATCGCTAGCGTGAAGTTAAATACATGATTTAATAATAGATTATAAAAAGTATAAACAAAAGGCGCGCACAAGGCGGGGAACAAACTTGGCTAATAAAACAAAACTAACTAAAAAGGAACAAAAAAAGGAACAAACAAAAAGCGCTCACAGCGGAGGTACAAAACAGTGGCTTGAATAAACAAAAAACGTACGTGGCAGGAAAAGAGCAGCATGAACTATGACCTGGACAGAGTAAGCAGCGTGTCAAGAGTGCAGAGCATAAATGTGATGTCCCCAGGCCGACCAACAGAAAATGAAAAGCTTAAATAACACAGACATGATTAACAACAGGTGCGTGAGTGCAAATGAATCAGGTGCGTGACATGAGGACAGGTGACAACTAATGGGTTGTCATGGAAACAAAACGGGGAGTGAAAAAACAGGAACTGACAAAATCCAAAAAGCACATGGCCAAACAAAACATGATCACACAAACATGACAGCAACTATAGGGTATTTTGACAGAAGCACACACACGCACGCACGCACGCACAACATTTAGTACAAACATTTAGAGGACTTAGTAGCACATGTCTGTGAAATTTGAGCAAGGTTGTTAAAAAAAAAAACATCCTTTTTGTTGCAATATTAGATAATAATGAAGTTTAAAATGTGTGCACTTTTATGCAGTACATATGTTTTTTATGTCAAATTGGAGAAAATGAATACATTTAGTCAGAAAAGAAAAGGTTCTTTATTGACGCATTTTATTTCCAGCCGTTTGGGGGCCACATGAAATGATGTGGCAGGCCAGATGTGGCCCACGGGCCATGAGTTTTTTTTGACCTATGCTCTAATTTGTCTCCGAGGCATGGTTGCATCATTTATAGATTGTTCTGCACTTCTCAATGACGCCGCAATGTTGTTGTCTTTTCCCCACACCGCATTGCTCCACAAGCAGCCGGGTGACAACTGCTGCTGTGCAAAACAGAATGCTAAAATAAGATGCAAACACCGTGAGTAGACAGGAAGTTAGTGCTGAATCAGCAAGGGGCAAATCTTAGGACGTTTGCACAGAGGCATTTTCTTTTAGTGAGGTCCTGCGTGGTGTCTTTAAATACACACACTCTTTATTCATTTGTCAAGTGAATTATATTTATATAGCGCTTTTCTCTAGCGACTCAAAGCGTTTTACAGAATGAAAGCCATTATCTACATCTATAAGCTACATTTAAAACAGTGTGGGTGGTCAAGTGTCTTTCCCAAGGACACAACGGCAGTGACTAGGATGGCGGAAGCAGGAATCGAACCAGGAAGCCTCTACCAATCGAGTCTCGCCGCCCATAGTCTGTTTCTTTCAGGCTATGGCCATGACTTCTGTGTTCACCGGGGAAACTAAAAGTTGTTCAATAAGAAACATTTCAACAACATTAATAAAAAATTGACATCATTGCATTTATACTAATAATATACAGGTAAAAGCCAGTAAATTAGAATATTTTGAAAAACTTGATTTATTTCAGTAATTGCATTCAAAAGGTGTAACTTGTACATTATATTTATTCATTGCACACAGACTGATGCATTCAAATGTTTATTTCATTTAATTTTGATGATTTGAAGTGGCAACAAATGAAAATCCAAAATTCCGTGTGTCACAAAATTAGAATATTACTTAAGGCTAATACAAAAAAGGGATTTTTAGAAATGTTGGCCAACTGAAAAGTATGAAAATGAAAAATATGAGCATGTACAATACTCAATACTTGGTTGGAGCTCCTTTTGCCTCAATTACTGCGTTAATGCGGCGTGGCATGGAGTCGATGAGTTTCTGGCACTGCTCAGGTGTTATGAGAGCCCAGGTTGCTCTGATAGTGGCCTTCAACTCTTCTGCGTTTTTGGGTCTGGCATTCTGCATCTTCCTTTTCACAATACCCCACAGATTTTCTATGGGGCTAAGGTCAGGGGAGTTGGCGGGCCAATTTAGAACAGAAATACCATGGTCCGTAAACCAGGCACGGGTAGATTTTGCGCTGTGTGCAGGCGCCAAGTCCTGTTGGAACTTGAAATCTCCATCTCCATAGAGCAGGTCAGCAGCAGGAAGCATGAAGTGCTCTAAAACTTGCTGGTAGACGGCTGCGTTGACCCTGGATCTCAGGAAACAGAGTGGACCGACACCAGCAGATGACATGGCACCCCAAACCATCACTGATGGTGGAAACTTTACACTAGACTTCAGGCAACGTGGATCCTGTGCCTCTCCTGTCTTCCTCCAGACTCTGGGACCTCGATTTCCAAAGGAAATGCAAAATTTGCTTACGTCAGAAAATATGACTTTGGACCACTCAGCAGCAGTCCAGCTGGTGTCGGTCCACTCTGTTTCCTGAGATCCAGGGTCAACGCAGCCGTCTACCAGCAAGTTTTAGAGCACTTCATGCTTCCTGCTGCTGACCTGCTCTATGGAGATGGAGATTTCAAGTTCCAACAGGACTTGGCGCCTGCACACAGCGCAAAATCTACCCGTGCCTGGTTTACGGACCATGGTATTTCTGTTCTAAATTGGCCCGCCAACTCCCCTGACCTTAGCCCCATAGAAAATCTGTGGGGTATTGTGAAAAGGAAGATGCAGAATGCCAGACCCAAAAACGCAGAAGAGTTGAAGGCCACTATCAGAGCAACCTGGGCTCTCATAACACCTGAGCAGTGCCAGAAACTCATCGACTCCATGCCACGCCGCATTAACGCAGCAATTGAGGCAAAAGGAGCTCCAACCAAGTATTGAGTATTGTACATGCTCATATTTTTCATTTTCATACTTTTCAGTTGGCCAACATTTCTAAAAATCCCTTTTTGGTATTAGCCTTAAGTAATATTCTAATTTTGTGACACACGGAATTTTGGATTTTCATTTGTTGCCACTTCAAATCATCAAAATTAAATGAAATAAACATTTGAATGCATCAGTCTGTGTGCAATGAATAAATATAATGTACAAGTTACACCTTTTGAATGCAATTACTGAAATAAATCAAGTTTTTCAAAATATTCTAATTTACTGGCTTTTACCTGTATACAGTCGTGGTCAAAAGTTTACATACTTGTGAAGAACATAATGTCGTGGCTGTTTTGAGTTTCCAATAATTTCTACAACTCTTATTTTTTTGTGATAGAGTGATTGGAGCACATACTTGTTGGTCACAAAAAACATTCATGAAGTTTGGTTCTTTTATGAATTTATTATGGGTCTACTGGAAATGTGAGCAAATCTGCTGGGTCAAAAGTATACATACAGCAATGTTAATATTTGCTTACATGTCCCTTGGCAAGTTTCACTGCAATAAGGCACTTTTGGTAGCCATCCACAAGCTTCTGGTTGAATTTTTGACCACTCCTCTTGACAAAATTGTTGCAGCTCAGTAAATGTGTTGGTTTTCTGACATGGACTTGTTTCTTCAGCATTGTCTACACGTTTAAGTCAAGACTTTGGGAAGGCCATTCTAAAACCTTAATTCTAGCCTGATATAGCCATTCCTTTACCAATTTTGACGTGTGTTTGGGGTCATTGTCCTGTTGGAACACCCAACTGCGCCCAAGACCCAACCTCCAGGCTGATGATTTTAGGTTGTCCTGAAGAATTTGGAGGTAATCCGCCTTTTTCATTGTCCCATTTACTCTCTGTAAAGCACCAGTTCCATTGGCAGCAAAACAGGCCCAGAGTATAATACAACCACCACCATGCTTGATGGTAGGCTTGGTGTTCCTGGGATTAAAGGCCTCACCTTTTCTCCTCCAAACATATTGCTGTGTATTGTGGCCAAACAGCTCAATTGTTGTTTCAAAAATAAGAGTTGTAGAAATTATTGAAAACTCAAGACAGCCATGACATTATGTTCTTTACAAGTGTATGTAAACTTTTGACCACGACTGTAAGTATAATATTGTCACAAAATAGGTTTTTCATGACTGGAATTGACTGTTTTTGTTTACAGACTGAACACGTACATGCTTCTACGACATTAAAGGGTTGGTTTTCATTTTTATGAACGGAAATTTGAAATATGAAGTTTTAAGTTACAGATTAACTTTATTGTTGAAAGGCTTTATGCACATGACATACAGGCATACTTGCCAACCCTCCGGAATTTTCCGGTAGACTCCCGAATTTCACTGCCTCTCCCGAAAATCTCCCGGGACACTCATTCTCCCGAATTTCTCCCGATTTCCAGCCGGACTTAAGGCACGCCCCCTCCAGGTCCGTGCGGACCTGAGTGAGGACAGCCTGTCGTCACGTCGGCTTGGCCAAAAAGTAACCACAGAACACTATAGTGTTCTGTGGTTACTTTTTGGTTGGCCAACGGTTTACGTTGTATTGCGCACCCTGACGGCAAGTGTGGGAGTCGGTTCTGAAGTATGAAGTAAAGAGACGTAACTTCGTCACCTCGCCTGGCTCCAACCCAGAATATTACACTGCACATAACTATGCTCCTTCAAAGGCTGTGCTACTGGCTCCAAAGCATTGCACTTTCAAATACAACAATAGATAGAGAGGAGTGTTATGTGTGTATATGTGTAAATAAATGAACACTGAAATTCAAGTATTTATTTTATTTATATGTATCTATATATATATAATAAAATACATACATATATATATATATATATATATATATATATATATATATATATATATATATATATATATACATATATATATATATATATATATATATATATATATATATACATATACATATACATATATATATATATGTATATATATGTCTTAATAAGGTTATCCAAAAAATAGTGCTCGATACCGTAGTAGAGCGCAATATATGTATGTGTGGGGAAAAAAAATCACAAGACTATTTCATCTCTACAGGCCTGTTTCATGAGGGGGGTACCCTCAATCGTCAGGAGATTTTAATGGGAGCATTCGCATACCATGGTTTATATAGGGCACAGAGTGGGTGGGTACAGGCTGGCCTAGGGGCGTGGTGATTGGTTCATGTGTTACCTAGGAGGTGTTTCCGTCTATGGCGGCATGTTGTTACAATTTCGCTGCGCTTGTTGAGGGATGCCAGGTCTGGACGGTAGATAATAAACAGTTTCTCTTTCAAGCATAGGTTGCATCTTTTATTACCACTATTGTAAGGTGTGCTGGATGCAAGAATTTGCCATGTTATTGAATATTCAACATTATTGTCTTTGAGGTCCCAAATGTGTTTGCTGAGTTCTGTGGTATTTCGCAGGTTTTTGTTCCTGAAAGAAGCCTTGTGGTTGTTCCATCTGGTTTTGAATTCACCCTCGGTTAATCCTACATATGTGTCGGATGTGTTAATGTCCTTGCGTATTACCTTAGATTGGTAGACAACTGATGTTTGTAAGCATCCCCTGTTGAGGGGGATGCTTACAAATTGCCCCCTCAACGGGGGATGCTTACAAACATCAGTTGTCTACCAATCTAAGGTAATACGCAAGGACATTAACACATCCGACACATATGTAGGATTAACCGAGGGTGAATTCAAAACCAGATGGAACAACCACAAGGCTTCTTTCAGGAACAAAAACCTGCGAAATACCACAGAACTCAGCAAACACATTTGGGACCTCAAAGACAATAATGTTGAATATTCAATAACATGGCAAATTCTTGCATCCAGCACACCTTACAATAGTGGTAATAAAAGATGCAACCTATGCTTGAAAGAGAAACTGTTTATTATCTACCGTCCAGACCTGTCATCCCTCAACAAGCGCAGCGAAATTGTAACAACATGCCGCCATAGACGGAAACACCTCCTAGGTAACACATGAACCAATCACCACGCCCCTAGGCCAGCCTGTACCCACCCACTCTGTGCCCTATATAAACCATGGTATGCGAATGCTCCCATTAAAATCTCCTGACGATTGAGGGTACCCCCCTCATGAAACAGGCCTGTAGAGATGAAATAGTCTTGTGATTTTTTTCCCCACACATACATATATATGTATATATATATATATATATATATATATATATATATATATATATATATATATAAGAAATACTTGAATTTCAGTGAATTCTAGCTATAAATATACTCCTCCCCCCTTAAGCCCGCCCCCCGACTAAAAATGCAATTTCCCATCGATAACGTGACATCATCGCGCTCGGAATATATATATATATATATATATATATATATATATATATATATATATATATATATATATATATATATATATATATATATATATATATATATATAATGTATATACTGTATATAATACAGTCATGGTCACATGTATAAAACCTAAACAAGCCAAATCTGATATTATTTTACTCAGACCTCCAAAAATGGACTGGACTAAATTGGCTTTTTTTTTTTTTTTTTTTGTGTTGTTCAAATACAAACAAAAGAAATAAACATGTGAATACCAAAGCATTTGTAATTTCAACAATTTTCTGGGAGAAGTGGTGCATTATCTGACAGAAATGCAGGGGTGCCAATATTTTTGGCCATGACTGTATATATATATATATATATATATATATATATATATATATATATATATATACATGTTTTTTTTTCTAACCCAATGCGGCCCCCGAGTCAAAAAGTTTGGGGACCCCTGCTGTAAGTAAATGATTATTATGTAACATTTTATATCCATTTCCAACCCATCTTTTATCCCAGCGCTCTAGAGAAGAAGCAGGAAAATGGCGAGACCATCGAGCTGTCAGCCGAGGGTCGGCCGGAGATGGTGGAAGAGAAGGAGTTGCCTGTGGTGGACTGCACGTGCTGCGGCCTGCCCCGCCGCTACATCATCGCCATCCTTTCCGGCATCGGCTTCTGCATCTCATTCGGCATCAGGTGCAACCTGGGCGTGGCCATCGTCAGCATGGTCAACAGCCACACCGTCTACAGGGACGACAAGGAGGTCATAGTGGTGAGTCGCAGGTGCGCCGAGTGTTTTCTCTTCCAAAGTGACTTATCTTGCCGCGTCTTGACAGAAAGCTCAGTTCGACTGGGATCCAGAAACGGTGGGCATGATCCATGGCTCCTTCTTCTGGGGATACATAGTCACACAAATTCCAGGAGGGTTCATCTGTCAGAAGTTTGCTGCCAACAGGTCAGTGCCATTTATTGGACTACAATCTTCTCTTACGCATCCTAATTTCTTTCTTCCTCTTTTCTTCAGAGTGTTTGGCTTTGCTATCGTGGCCACTTCTTTCCTCAACATGCTCATCCCGTCTGCAGCTCGCATGCACTTTGGTTGTGTCATCATTGTCAGGGTGTGTCAAGGCCTTGTGGAGGTGCTGCGCTCTTCTCTATGGCTTCTTTCCCACTAGACCAGGCCTAGACAATTATTTTGCCTCGGGGGGGCCAAATTTAGAGAAAAAAAATGTATCTGGGGCCCGGTATATCTCTTTTTAGGAACACTAATACAAAACCTCACAATAATGTCTGATTGAATGCTAAAAACGTTATGACAGACCGCCTTAAACGGAATGGAATTTTAATTTTTTTTTACACCCAGAATGTATATGAAAATAAAGAATGTGGGATTTACAATATTAACTACGAACGATAAAACACTGAATATTGACAGCATATGAACGTCACGCCCCCTCTCGATCGACACATTTTACAATCAAGCGAAACACAACAAAAATGCGACAAACACAGCAAAATATGAACGCAAGGGATAAAAAAAAACCCCACCTACAATCTGATACATCTGAGATATCACTAAGCTTCAGAACTTTGTTGTAAATATCTCCTTCCGTGTCTGTCCTTGACACCCGCATTTCAGGCTGACACTCTGTGGAAACAAACCACGCCCACACTGCTTGGTGCCTCATCTGAGCTGCTGTGACGTACATTACTATAGTAGCTAATTAGATTACCATAATAACTAATTAGATTACCATAGTAACTAGCAGAGGTGGGTAGAGTAGCCAGAAATTGTACTCAAGTAAGAGTACTGTTACTTTAGAGATGTATTACTTAAGTAAAAGTAAGGAGTAGTCACCCAAATATTTACTTGAGTAAAAGTAAAAAGTATGTTGTGAAAAAACTACTCAAGTACTGAGTAACTGATGAGTAACATACACACACATATCATATATATATATATATATATATATATATATATATATATATATATATATATATATATATATATATACACACACACACATATATATATATATATATATATATATATACATACACACATGTATATATACACACACATATATATATATATATATATATATATATATATATATATATATACACACATTTATATATATACATATATATATATATATATATATATATACACATATATATATATATATATACAGTATATAATTTATATTTATTTATTTTGCCGTTTTTGTTTACATGTTAAAGGTGTTTTAATGAATATACATGCATGTTTAACACATATAGATTCCTTTCTTTCATGAAGACAAGAATATAAGTTGGTGTATTACCTGATTCTGATGACTTGCGTTGATTGTAATCAGACAGTAGTGCTGATAGCGTCCACGTTTTCAAATGGAGGAGAAAAAAAGTTCCTCCTTTCTGTCTAATACCACATGAAAGTGGTTGGTTTTTGGCATCTTATTTGTCCAGCTTCCATATTCGTTTTTATACACTTTACAAGAAATACATTGGCGGCAAACTCCGTAGCTTGCTAGCTTGTTTGCGCTGGCTTTCGGAGACTCTTGTTTTGAAAGCGCAGGCGCAATGGAGCGGCACTTTTATTGTGAAGACAGGAACTGTGCAGTCAGTCTTTAGGCTTTTGACGGGATGTACGGTTGAAATAAAAAAGGGTCTTTTTTCCTTCACACTTTTGATTGATTGATTGGAACTTTTATTAGTAGATTGCACAGTACAGTACATATTCCGTACAATTGACCACTAAATGGTAACACCCCAATAAGTTTTTCAACTTGTTTAAGTCAGGTCATGTGACCGCCTGGCTCTGTTTGATTGGTCCAACGTCACCAGTGACTGCATCTGATTGGTGGAATGGAGTGAACGTCACCAGTGACTGTATTTGTTGAAACGCAGGCACTATGAAGGTCTGTCTGACAGACCAAAACAAACAAAGCGTGCATTAACAGATCGATAAAAATTAGTAGCGAGTAGCGAGCTGAATGTAGATAAAAGTAGCGGAGTAAAAGTAGCGTTTTTTCTCTATAAATATACTCAAGTAAAAGTAAAAGTATGTTGCATTAAAACTACTCTTAGAAGTACAATTTATCCCAAAAGTTACTCAAGTAGATGTAACGGAGTAAATGTAGCGCGTTACTACCCACCTCTGGTAACTAGTATATCACGCAAAAGCGCAGATTCCAACCACTGAAATACTTTGTATAGTTCAAGACTTTCGGTCATTTGAAAACACCACTGCACATCATAATGCCAGCTACAGTTTCCATCTAAAAGATCAAAAAAAAATTATTTTGGAATGTCCGGCGGGCCACATTGGAAAGCTTAACGGGCCTTAATTTGCCCAGGTCTGCGCTAGTCTTATGTGGAAGGGAACCCACACCCTTGCCCAGATGAAAAACTACACCGCTTTTTGTCATAGTTGAACACTTTGGTTGAGTGGTTCTCAAACTTTTTTCACCAAGTACCACCATGGACCAGCATTAAAATACAGTAGCGTAGTAGGCCTAAGTATTCGCTAAAGACGAGGCAGAGGTTTTATTTGACAGGCATATTTGATATTTTTGGCCGTTGTAACATTACACAGTTTGAACAGTACCACTGTGTTTGAATATAGGAAAACAAAACACTATTTTAATGAAGTGATTCTAGTGAAGAGCTTCTCACTTGTTTTCTGTGGCGTCCACCCAAGAAGAAGGAAACATTTTGCGCGAACCCCACCCAACCTCTCTGCCGTAACTCTAAATAGTATAATTTGTCTATAAACATGTTATAAGTACATCTCTGCATAACAATGTATCCTTTTTAACAATAAAGAAAAGGTAGAAACAGAAATATAGATAAATGTACAACAAACAATAACAGAAACGATGCAAAGTGCACTAATTTGCCTTAAATTTAGTTTTTATTCTTATTTAAGTGAAACATTTTTAGACCGACTTCAACCATTTGATACTGAAATATAGAAGGAATCAACTCAGTAAATAATAAATTCAAATTCAAAAAATTTTAATCGACAAAATAAAAATGAATAAAACAATTTATGCTGATTTTTCTTTTTTCAAATCAAAATGAAAAAGTCAGGATTAATGATTACATGAGCACGTTTTGCTTTTCAAAGCGGTTTTGAAGCATGTCTATAAAAATGTTATAAGTACATCTCTGCATAACAATGTATCCTTATTAACAATAAAGAAAAGGTAGAAACAGAAATATAGATCAATGTACAACAAACAATAACAGAAACGATGCAAAGTGCATTACTTTGCCTTAAATTAAGTTTTTATTCTTATTTAAATTACACATTTTTTGACCGACTTGAACCATTTGATACTGACATATAGAAGGACTCAACTCAGTAAATATAAAATTCAAATTCAAAAAACTTTAACCGACAAAATAAAAATGAATAAAACAATTTATGCAGATTTTTTTTAAATTTTTTATCAAAATGAGAAAGTCAGGATTAATGATTACAAAGAGCACGTTTTGCTTTTCAAAGCGGTTTTGAAGCATGATACTGATTAAGCGTGCTCCCCAGTCTCCCCCGCGACCCCCGCAAAATTGTACGACATGTATTCCTAGCCACTTCCTGCTTCGTCACTGATAATAATAAAATGGCAAATTTTCCTTTGTAGTACCACTGGCTCCTATGGCACACAGCGTTAGTGGTTTACTTGAAAGGCAGTGCTACTGGGTTTGAATCCCAACCCGAGTTGAGTTAGGAAGGTTTTGTTAAAATTGTTATTTTGCAAAAAAAAAAAAATACAAAAAGTGAACAATCTTTTTTCCAACAATTCATTTGAGTACAAAACATGCATCAAAATGGGATCCGTTTGTCGTCGTGGTCGACAGCAGGCAGCATGCAAGTAAATGAGTATTTAATGTACAAAAATAAATACAACAACTAGAATTTCAACTACTACTGATGATAGCTTTAACCAGTGTTGGGTTGATTACTGAAAACCAGTAACTAGTTACAGTTACTAGTTACTTTATTTCAAAAGTAACTCAGTTACTAACTCAGTTACTTACACCAAAAAGTAATGCGTTACTGTGAAAAGTAACTATTTAGTTACTTATATATATTTTCTTTTTTTTTTAAGGCCCGCTTTAATGCCCTTTTAGCCTTAATTTTAGTACTGTTATTGCACTGGAGAATAATACAATCTGTTGATGAACTTGACATGCATTTGCATCACTGAACTCTGCTAAGCAATGTGCTCTACGTACAACACACAAAGACAAGGGTATGTTACAAAGGGCCAATTTATTTCAGACCAGAACAAATTGACAAAACTATTTGAAATAACATACATAAGTAACAAACAGCATAATAACAACATAGCTGTAAACCAAGGAAGGCACACACTACATACACAAAGCCTAACCAGGTGTTTTTTTCTGAAATAAAATCACTCTACACATTTCCCCAGTTTTAGTTTGGAGATAAGGAAAGATTGGCCTGGCCCACTAGGATCCCTCTTTATGTTTGTGAACTTTATAGTCTATACATTTAGAGTGATGTGATAATCAAACACTCTAGAAGTCTAGAATGAAAGAGTATATAAGATCATTGACAGAGTGTGTGTACCTTCAGTGTGCAGTGCCTCGTTAAAATCCAGCCACTGTTGGTTAGGAAGTGAAGTGTGTCTCTCTTTACTAGCTTCGTCGAAGCATGTTGCTTTTGTAGCTGTTTCAGCAGATTTGAATTGCTAGTATAGGATCTTTGATCCAAGACAACTTACATTTAACTAAAATGTTCTTTTCTTTGTGGTCGACAAAAGAAAAGTAGTGAGAATATCTCCATGTTAAGAAACTCGACTTTGTCTCTGCCATGTCTTGTTAGTAAATACAGACACGACCCCCCGCCCCACACCCACACACAGAGCAGCGCGCCTCTTCTTCGTCGCCTTTTCTGCAGCTCTCCAATAAAACACACTCAGATCCTCTCAGTTTCTCAGTAACGCGTTAGTCCCGACACTGGCTTTAACAATGATCCAACGCCACCTAAGCCTGCTTTATATATTCCTAAAGCAGTCATTAGCGGCAGGTGAAAAAGATAATCCTTAATCACTCGCAGGTGCACAAAAAAACTAGCAAGCAGACGTGAAGTTACTGCGAGCAACCAAGGACAGAACAGGAAGTGGAAACAAAATGAGAGCGCTAACCAGGAAACAAGAAGTAAATATAAGCAAAGTAGAAGAAAACCAGAACAAGACAAAACAAGGAATGACCTGCTATACAGGTCATGACACACGTCGTACCTCAATTTACCATCTTAATTGGTTCTGTGACAGAGCTCTTAACTCAAAACACTTGTAACTCAAATCAACGTCTCCCATTGAAATGAATTTAAATCAATTAATTGGTCGCCCCCCCCCCCCCCCCCGCCCCCCAAACAGCACCATTTTAACATGCCTTTTAAAAAGAAAAAATAACTTTTTGATAATAAATATTGTATAAAAACAATCTAACTACAGTAGTTTTATGAAGTAATGTAATAATAATGTACTACATTTACCTTGGAGAGTGGATTTCTACGGTTTCGCCGTCCAGTTGCTTCTCCGTCAAACACACTATCAGCAGCTTCGCCATATTTTCATAGATACATTTTCGCCTTTTAAATATTATTTTAACATCCTAGGCCGGTGTTAGATTAATTTTGCTTCAGTATGGTGCAGACTAGCAGTGCTATGCTCTAATTGCTTCACCAATTTGGCAACACGTCTTGTTTTTAATGATTTATTTCTTTAATTCAATGAATATTATCCACTTCTTCTTCTCAGCGCTGTCCTTCACACTCACTTTCTTTTTTCCCATGGTTGGAAAACAAAGTTATGTCCATATCTAGCTATAAGCTAATGCCAGCGAGTAAGACCAGATGTTTTGGTCGGATCTTACGGGGTTCACTGTGACATTTGTTACGACAACTAATAGCTGGGATACTTGTTACTCAAATGTCAGTCTCTAGAGCAGGGGGGCCCAATCTTTTTGATTTGTGGGCCGCATTGGGCTGAAAAATTTGTCCAGGAGCCGAAAGCATGTAAAATAACTATATATGTATATGTATATATGCATGTATATATATATGTGTATATACAAACACACATATTACCTGATATATGTGTATATATATATACATATGTGTATGTATATATATATATATATATATATATAGGAGCATTCGCATACCATGGTTTATATAGGGCACAGAGTGGGTGGGTACAGGCTGGCCTAGGGGCGTGGTGATTGGCTCATGTGTTACCTAGGAGGTGTTTCCGTCTATGGCGGCATGCTGTGACAATTTCGCTGCGCTTGTTGAGGGATGCCAGGTCTGGACGGTAAATAATAAACAGTTTCTCTTTCAAGCATAGGTTGCATCTTTTATTACCACTATTGTAAGGTGTGCTGGATGCAAGAATTTGCCATGTTATTGAATATTCAACATTATTGTCTTTGAGGTCCCAAATGTGTTTGCTGAGTTCTGTGGTATTTCGCAGGTTTTGGTTCCTGAAAGAAGCCTTGTGATTGTTCCATCTGGTTTTGAATTCTCCCTCGGTTAATCCTACATATGTGTCGGATGTGTTAATGTCCTTGCGTATTACCTTAGATTGGTAGACAACTGATGTTTGTAAGCACCCCCCGTTGAGAGGGCAATCAGGTTTCTTTCGACAGTTACAGTCTTTGTTGGTTTTGGAGTCGCTCTGTCTGGGGGCCGACGGCTCATTTGCAATTGTTTTGTTGTGGTTTGAGATGATTTGTCGTATATTGTTCATGCAGCTGTAGCTCAATTTAATGTTGTTCTTGTTGAATACTTTTCTTAGGGTGTTGTCTTTGGGAAAGTGTTTGTCAATCAGATTGAGGAATTTGTGTCCAATGTTAGTTGAGACGTTTTTGCTGTATGGGGGGTTGTACCAGATGATGTCGTTTCGTTTTCTGTTCTTTTTTGGCTGGTTTCCTGGCGTGGGTTCATAGGTGAGGGTGAAATTGTACCCGCTTTCATCAAGGGCTTTTTGGTACGGGGGGTTGCTTGGTCAAATTCAGCTTTGCTAGATGACAGCATCGATAGCCTTTTATTGATTCCGGTAGGTATTCTTTTCGTGGTGGTGGGTAGGTGGTTGCTGTCATGGTGCACGTATTGGAGTGTTGTGTTGGGTTTCGTGAATGGTTGGTAGCTGTTATTTCTCAGGTTGAAAGTGACGTCAAGGAAGTTGACGGTTTGCTTGTTGGCTTCAATCGTGATCCGTAGGCCGTTCTCTTTGAAAATTTGGCATATGCGCTTCTTGGTATTCTCGCTGCTCCTTGGCGAGGCGCGACACACTGCCAGTCCGTCATCACGGTAAATACCAAGGTTCAGATTGAGGCTAGCGAGCTGGGAGAGGAGGAAACTCCCAACGAGTTCACACGTTTCTGCTCCGTCAAAACTTCCCATAGTGACGTCAAATGTTGCATTGTTCTTTTTTTGCCATGGTGTACTGTTGTGGATGAGAATGGAGTTTTTTGCGTGGATGATGATGTTTCTTTCGTTGCCTGTGATTGAGTCGTAGTCTGAGGCGAAGTCTAGTGCTTGAGTCAGTAGGTCTTGCGTGATGGAAGGGTAAAATTCCTCGATATCAAAGGAGATAAAGTTGTGCTGTTTGTCTTGGATGTTGTTGAACCATTTGATTACTGCTGCTGTATTTCTCCATTGGTTGAGTGGTGTTTTGTCCTTGATTTTTGTGTTGACTCTGTCCAGGATTATTTTGCTGATTTTTCCTATTTCAGATTTAGTTGGGTTTATTAGTCGGCATGTTGGGTTATTTGCGAAGTTGGGTTTGTGGTCCTTCAATGTGATGAAGGCTTCCTTGTTGGCTGTGGCGTCCACCCTGTCCTCAATGTCCAGTTCAGCCGCGATCCTTTTATTTTCCAGGTGGATGTTCTGTAAGGTGTTGGGTTGCGCTTTTTTGTATGATTTGGTGATGCTTCTGTCCAGTAAGGTGTGGTGTTCTGGTATGTCCATTCTGTAGAAGTTTGTGGTTTTATCGGCAGCTATGATGAGGTTGTTTACTTTCTTGATGCGCTCCTTGTCATTTTTCAGCTTGGTGAGGAGTGGGTTGCGGACTGGCTTGAATTTGACTGATTGTATCATTTTGAGCATGTCGTTCTCAAAATCATTTAGTTCTAGTTTAGTTTAGTTTAGCAGCGAGAATACCAAGAAGCGCATATGCCAAATTTTCAAAGAGAACGGCCTACGGATCACGATTGAAGCCAACAAGCAAACCGTCAACTTCCTCGACGTCACTTTCAACCTGAGAAATAACAGCTACCAACCATTCACGAAATCCAACACAACACTCCAATACGTGCACCATGACAGCAACCACCCGCCCACCACCACGAAAAGAATACCTACCGGAATTAATAAAAGGCTATCGATGCTGTCATCTAGCAAAGCTGAATTTGACCAAACAACCCCCCCGTACCAAAAAGCCCTTGATGAAAGCGGATACAATTTCACCCTCACCTATGAACCCACGCCTGGAAACCAACCAAAAAAGAACAGAAAACGAAACAACATCATCTGGTACAACCCCCCATACAGCAAAAACGTCTCAACTAACATTGGCCACAAATTCCTCACTCTGATTGACAAACACTTTCCCAAAAGCAACAGCCTAAGAAAAGTATTCAACAAGAACAACATTAAATTGAGCTACAGCTGTATGAACAATATACGACAAATCATCTCAAACCACAACAAAACAATTGCAAATGAGCCGTCGGCCCCCGGACAGAGCGACCCCAAAACCAAAAAAGGCTGTAACTGCCGCAAGAAACCTGATTGCCCTCTCAACGGGGGGTGCTTACAAACATCAGTTGTCTACCAATCTAAGGTAACACGCAAGGACATTAACACATCCGACACATATGTAGGATTAACCGAGGGAGAGTTTAAAACCAGATGGAACAATCACAAGGCTTCTTTCAGGAACCAAAACCTGCGGAATACCACAGAACTCAGCAAACACATTTGGGACCTCAAAGACAATAATGTTGAATATTCAATAACATGGCAAATTCTTGCATCCACCACACCTTACAATAGTGGTAATAAAAGATGCAACCTATGCTTGAAAGAGAAACTGCTTATCATATACCGTCCAGACCTGTCATCCCTCAACAAGCGCAGCAAAATTGTATCAGCATGCCGCCACAGACGGAAACACCTCCTAGGTAACACATGAGCCAATCACCACGCCCCTACACCAGCCTGTACCCACCCACTCTGTGCCCTATATAAACCATGGTATGTGAATGCTCCCATTAAAATCTCCTGATGATTGAGGGAACCCCCTCATGAAACAGGCCTGTAGAGATGAAGTAGTCTTGTGATTTTTTTTCCCACACATACATATATTGCGCTCTACTACGGTATCGAGCACTATTTTTTGGATAACCTTATTAAGACATATATATATATATATATATATATATATATATATATATATATATATATACATATACACACACATACATTATATCATTACATTATATAATGGATATATAATTAATGATTAATATAACTGGCAGTTAAGAGTATGTTTACTTCCTTGTTTACTTCTGTGATGACCTCCTTAAAGTTTTGTAATCAATCAGAAATTTCAAGCAGCTAAAATGCACCAAACATGGATACGTGTGGTGAGAGTATTTTGCATATTTCCCATCATGCATTGCAGTGGATTTAAAATGGGTGTAATTTTAATTATGTTAGGTGCTTAGACATTTTTATAATAATCAACGAGTTCAGTGAGCAGGTTCTGTTAATTGTGACCGCGTGTTGACTTCCTGTGTTGGTTGCAGTTTGCGCCATGAGTGAGAAAGATTGTTAGGATTGGCTCATACACTGTAAGTAATAGCTGTGAAGTGTATACATCAAAGAAAAATTCATGGTCATTGACTTGCTTTACTCCTATTGTCCACAAGATGGCGGTGAATATTTTTATTCGACTGTCTGCTATGTACAATGGCGCTGTTGGCACCTGTGGGCCAGAATCCTCATTGGACTTGTGACGTCTCGCGGGCCAAACTGAAGGTGTCGGCAAGCCATACTTGGCCCGCAGGCCCTAGTTTGGACACCCCTGCTCTAGAAACAAAAGCACTATATAAATATAATTCCCTTCACTTCACACAACAAAAAAGACACACAAACATTGTTCTGTATTAACTATACAGTGATCTTTAAGGTTTTTCCGTGTCTTCTCTTCCTAGCTAATGTCATGTCTTCCTGTAGGGGGTGTCATACCCGGCATGTCATGGGATTTGGGCCAAATGGGCGCCTCCGCTTGAAAGAAGTCGCCTGGCTACGACAGCCTTTTGTGGTGCGTCTTTTTTTTATTGTCCACTTTAAAAACTCCAGCACTTGTTTGTCCGATGAACCTGTGGTGTTTTTATTTTATATTATAATGAAAAACAAAACAGGTTCTTATGCCGGCGCTGTGATCGCCATGCCATTAGCGGGAATCCTGGTCCAGTATTCGGGATGGTCGTCAGTCTTCTATGTCTACGGTAGGAAAGACCTCATGTTTGTTAACCTTTTGAACAAGCATGTTGCAAAGCAGCTTCTTTCACCTGACAGGAAGTTTTGGCATCTTGTGGTACTGCTTCTGGATCATGGTGTCTTACGAGAGCCCCGCCGCCCATCCCACCATCACCGAGGAGGAGAGGAAATACATCGAGGAGAGCATTGGCGAATCGGCTCAATTTACAGTGACGGTCTGTACGGCTCCTTCGTCGTCACCCGATGTCTTGTTGTCTATGAAAGTCAACCAAGTTCTGTCCTGCTCCAGAAATTCAACACACCATGGAGGGCCTTCTTCACGTCCATGCCAGTCTACGCCATTATTGTGGCCAACTTCTGCAGGAGCTGGACCTTCTACTTGCTCCTCATCAGCCAACCCGCCTACTTTGAGGAGGTGTTTGGCTTTGAGATCAGCAAGGTGATCTACATTTCTCTTTACTTGTCCTATCATGTCCACTTTCATTCGTCCTCATTTCTGCATCTCTCGTTTCCGCAGGTGGGAATAGTGTCGGCTCTTCCCCACCTGGTCATGACCATTATTGTGCCAATTGGAGGACAGCTTGCTGACTACCTGCGCTCCAACAACATCATGACCACCACCAACGTCAGGAAAATTATGAACTGTGGAGGTAAATGGAATATGCAAGAATGGTCCTATCATGCCTTGTACAGTAGGGGGTTAATTATTTTGAAATGCAGTCTGCTGAAAATGATGGAAAGTGCCACTCCACATAGCAACTGACGACATAGCAACACTCTACTGCCATCTTAGACTGAAACTTAGACAAACTTTATTGATCCACAAGGGAAATTGTTCCACCTAGTAGCTCAGTTACAGAGGATGGAAAGGATAGTGCAGGTATAAAGTAGACTAAAAATGTACCATAGTAGCAATATAAAATATAACATATATGTAATATTTACCGTATTTTCCGCACTATTAGCCGCACCTAAAAACCACAAATTTACTCAAAAGCTGACAGTGCGGCTTATAACCCGGTGCGCTTTATATATGGATTAATATTAAGATTCATTTTCATAAAGTTTAGGTCTCGCAACTACGGTAAACAGCCGCCATCTTTTTTCCCCGTAGAAGAGGAAGCGCTTCTTCTTCTACGGCAAGCAACCGCCAAGGTAAGCACCCGCCCCCATAGAAGAGGAAGCGCTTCTTCTTCTACTGTAAGCAACCACCCGCCCCCGTAGAAGAAGAAGAAGCGCGCGGATATTACGTTTCATTTCCTTTGTGTGTTTACATCTGTAAAGACCACAAAATGGCTCCTACTAAGCGACAGGTTTCCGGTTCATGAAAAGACGCAATCTCTCCATCCGCACACGGACTACTATTTCACAGCAACTGCCTAAAGACTTTCAAGAAAAGCTGGCTACTTTCCGTGCATATTGTAAAAACAAGATAGCTGAAAAAAAGATCCGGCCAGAGAACATTATCAACATGGACGAGGTTCCACTGACTTTTGATATTCCTGTGAACCGCACTGTGGATACAACGGGAGCACGTACGGTGAATATTCGCACCACAGGGAATGAGAAGTCGTCCTTCACTGTGGTTCTAGCTTGCCATGCTAATGGCCAGAAACTTCCACCCATGGTGATATTCAAAAGGAAGACCTTGCCAACAGAGACCGTCATCATAAAAGCTAACTCGAAGGGATGGATGGATGAAGAAAAGATGAGCGAGTGGTTAAGGGAAGTTTACGCGAAGAGGCCGGGTGGCTTTTTTCACGCAGCTCCGTCCATGTTGATATACGACTCCATGCGCGCCCACATCACGCTGGTTTTTAATATATTATTAAAGTTTGACTGACCTATCTGACTGTTTTTTTGACATTCCCTTTAGCGCAGTTAGATGCGGCTTATAACACTGGGCGGCTTATAGGTGGACAAAGTTTTGAAATATGCCGTTCATTGAAGGCGCGGCTTATAACCCAGGGCGGCTTATGGTGCGGAAAATACGGTACATATTATATAGACAGTATATAATATATACTTATATATTGTATTATTATATTATAGCAGCTAAAATGGATAGTGCAACCCCTCCCAATTTGTCACTTTTCATGTGTCAGGTAAGCCGTGACGAATGAGGCCACATTAATCCCCTTACTATTGTATGCATTAGCATTCTCATATTAGCAAACTCGCTCAAATATTAGCATGCTAAAACATAGTATTCTAGCCCCAGACAAGATAGTACTAATGTACCAAAAGTGCCAAGACAGTAGAGATGGGATTTATGGCTATTTAAAGGTAGACGGATATTGAGGAGCAGTTCCTTTCAAAGAGCCAGTCAAAGGACTGGCTCATTATCATAACCCTTTTTTTTAACTGTTTTTTTTATTTTTTATTTTTTATTTTTTAATAAGAGAAACGATCATTGGTAGCAGTTACGGGATAAGATGGGGATCAGAATAATTAAAATCTATACAAATATTTGTGGTAATTATTCTGAAATAGTCACTATAATTGTATTTTTGTTGTGTTTTCATCATAAACAATCCACAAGGTGATGCCATATCGCTATGCTTTGACAGTGACATCACCATTTTTAATTTTCACCTACCGAAGAAACCTTTGTAACACAAGAGCATTTTAACTATACATAAATACATAAATAATACGTAAGAATAATATAATAAAATAATTGATGTACTTCAGAACAATGAACCAAAAAAGTGAATTAAAATTTAAAAAAATACAAATTAACAATAAAAACAAATTAAATTAAAAAAAATTAAAAAAGCGAATTAAGCATGTTAGCACTTGGCAAGATTGAACTATGTACCAAAAGTGTCAAGGCAGTTCTCTTATGTCCGTACATTGTGCCATGTATGTGTTAGCATTTTTATATTAGCAACCCAAGCTAACATGCTAACAATTAGCATGCTAGCACCAGGAAATATACTATAGTAAAAGGTACCAGAAGTGCCATGGCGGTTTTATGGTGTCCCTACCTATGCCAAGCCTTACACTTTGAGCGTGAGAATCACGCAGTTCAACCCATTCTCACGCCACACACCAAGCTTGACATTTTTCACGCTAATATTTCCCCATTCACTACTCTTTTTTTTTTTTTTTTTTTTCATAATGATAAACTTTTTTCCTCGTGACTTGTTGTAGTTCGAGTAACTGATTGATTGGCCAAAATAACCAATCCCAGAATCAATCCATAAATATTGTGCCTAAATTTAGCCAACCATGGAACGCACCAATCAGACGTAACGTAAGGCGGGTCTTGGCGTCTCTATCTTGTCCTGTGCAATGACAGTAAAGTAGCATTCCAGTCAGAGCAGAGATGAGATGCACACCCACTCTATGCAAAGCTGCTGCTGTTTCTGACTTGGTTTACAGAAGGAGATTAATGTACATTTCTCATCACTGTGACGCTAAAAACAAAAGCAAACCCTATCGTTCATGTTAATGAGCGAGTCAATAAATTTAGTTTGTCCGTGAATATCACGGCGTCACGGTGGAAGAGGGGTTAGTGCATCTGCCTCACAATACGAAGGTCCTGAGTAGTCTTGGGTTCAAAACCGGGCTCGGGATCTTTCTGTGTGGAGTTTGCATGTTCTCCCCGTGACTGCGTGGGTTCCCTCCGGGTACTCCGGCTTCCTCCCACCTCCAAAGACATGCACCTGGGGATAGGTTGATTGGCAACACTAGATTGGCCCTAGTGTGTGAATGTGAGTGTGAATGTTGTCTGTCTATCTGTGTTGGCCCTGCGATGAGGTGGCGACTTGTCCAGGGTGTACCCCGCCTTCCGCCCGATTGTAGCTGAGATAAGCTCCAGCGCCCCCCGCGACCCCAAAAGGGAATAAGCGGTAGAAAATGGATGGATGGATGGATGGATGGATGGATGAATATCACAAGCCTTCAGTCTTTTAATGGAATTTGATACTCTTAACACCTATGTGTCAAAGTCAAGGCCACACTGGTTTAAATGTAGCGTAAAGGTGTAGATCAGGGGCCCGCAAATTAATTATCTATGGCCCCCAGGGTGATATTTGATTAGTATTAGAACCGGCCCGCAGGCCACAGCCGCCTGCTGCTGTTTTGCACGCACCAATACTCCATCAGTGTTGGCGCTAGGAATTTTGAACCATTAATTCATAAAAATGGGGTCCCACAGTACATTTTTGGGGTCCTACTTTTTTGTAACCGTTTTGAAAACAAATAATAAATGTATGCATTATCCTGTTATATCTCACATTCTATATTGTGTTTTGGAAAAAGTTGTCATAAACGTTACATAATTCATTAAAAAAAAGTATACAAAAGAAAACACATTTTTATGCATATGTAAATGTTTTCAGTTATAAACATTCATTCACTTTCTTCTTTCCTTCTTGGATCTACATTTTGCCGGTATTTTTTTGTATATTTTTATTGTAATATTTTCAGAATGTGTTTGTTGCCCAAATACTCATACAGAGTATATAACAGAGGTGGGACCAAGTCATTGTTTTGCAAGTCACAAGTAAGTCTCAAGTCTTTGCCCTCAAGTCCGAGTCAAGTCCCGAGTCAAGACAGGCAAGCCCCGAGTCAAGTCCAAAGTCAAGACTGGAAAGTCTCAAGTCAAGTCCTAAGTCCTGCATTTTGAGTTTCGAGTCCTTTCAAGTCCTTTTAACCACAGACTAATATATTAACACAGATTGTGTATGCTTTTCAAACGCTGTATTTATTTATTAAAACAAGTGCATTTTAAATTGCAGGAAAGAAAATTGTGCTGACATTGCACTTTATAATAGCACTATTAACCAGTCATTTTAAACATTAACTCATTCCTTTACAGAACAAACACATTAAAAAATAAAGTGCAAATGTACTTATTTGTACAAAAGTGTTAACATTGAAAAAACATGACATATACGTGAACATAACAAAAAAGTTGTACTTTTTATATGTCAGGGCCCTATGCTGCATTGCATTTGCAAAAGACCAAATTAGCCAAGAGTCTGTCAGTCATTTGTGCACGATGGGGGCGTAGTATTTATTTTACCTTTATTTTACTATTTGTGTCTTTTTTTAGGTGGCTAAAATACGCGGTGCTGCTGACCGCCGTCTAACGTTACGTGTGATATATTGACTAACGTAACCCTGCTTAAAAAAAATCACTGAACAAAAAGTATGAATAAGGTAGTGAACTGCAACAGATTCCCGTGTTTGCAATAACGTTATAACGTTAGCAGTGAGTTTACAGCCTCACTGATTTAACTACACAGCAAATAAAAGTCACGTTACTTAGCCAATAAACGTTATCTTACATTCAAAACTTACCGTTCTTTGTGCAACTTCAAATGCCGGACGAAGTTGGAAGTTGTTGCCTCTCCATCAGTAAATTTCGAACCGCATGTGTTGCATACTGCAAACCGTTTTGTGTTGACCACCTCGTAATTTTTATACCCAAACAAAATTATTTTAGGTATCATTTTTTGTTCACTGGCGTGTGGTTTGGACATGTCTTCTTCGTTGGTTGTCCTGCAATTTGATTGGATGAATGCTGTGTGATGAAAACAAAGTAGATCTAATTTGATTGGCTGTTGTACTGAGCTCAGTACAACAGCTGGTGTACTCTAGAGCACACCAGCTGACACACGCAACGCTGATAGACAAGTACACAATGAAAAATACGGAGCGCTCCCGAATAACTTTTTCATCTTTGGGTTTTGGGGAAAGTAGCAAGTCATGTCAAGTCATGTCAATTCAAAAGGCTCAAGTCCAAGTGAAGTCACAAGTCATTGATGTTAAAGTCTAAGTCGAGTTGCAAGTCTTTTTACATTTTGTCAAGTCGAGTCTAAAGTCATCAAATTCATGACTCGAGTCTGACTCGAGTCCAAGTCATGTGACTCGAGTCCACACCTCTGGTATATAACATAGTTGATGCAGGGGTAGATCTTGCTTTGATTTTTGGCTGAGACTAGGGATCTTGGGCTCAAACAGGTTGGTGACCACTGCTGTAGCCTATAGGCCTAATACTAATTTCAATATTAATAATTTCTTAAGTTATTATGTTGTGATCCAAAACAATGTTGCCAATGCATAGTTGTGTGTATATGGAATAAAAACACCTGTTGTATTTTGGATGTATTTTCTGGTTACTAGCAGGCGCATGGGCCCTGTCCTTTTGCTGTAATTTGTCATCTTTGCATGTGAAACCTTTTTGCCATCGTCGCTTGTGTTCGGCTTAACTGTTTTGATGAATATTTGTGGTCATATTCAGTCAAAACAAATGTTGTATCGAACCACATGCTTGTGCTGTTTATCGTAACAGATTTTTTTGGGAAAAATGAGAACCGAGGTCATAAAAAGAAAAAATCCTGGAGCCGTACCTGTACTATAGTAAGAACCAAAAGTGCCAAGGCAGTTGTATACTGTTCCTACATCATGCTATGAGTAAAATAGTTTTTAGGGTGAACTTTACTTTCTTTCGAGGCATTGAGTGAAGCTACAAATCAAAAGCGTTGGCTCTTTCAGTGTTGGTCTATTTTTTCCTCAAAGAAGACTGGATCAATATTAAAGTGAAACTGAGCAGTGTACACAGTACATGCAGTTCAGAGTGGAGGAGAAACTTGAGGTCACTACTAAAAATAGAAAGACTTTTCTTCTTCTTCAGGCTTTGGCATGGAGGCCACTCTGCTTCTGGTGGTGGGCTTCTCACACACAAAGGGGGTCGCTATCAGCTTCTTGGTTCTCGCTGTGGGGTTTTCCGGCTTTGCAATCTCAGGTGACTCCTTCTGTTTGGTTTCTGTTCTGTTTTCCTGTGTGTCCAACTTCTGATGTTTATCCCGTTTTAGGTTTCAATGTCAACCACTTGGACATTGCACCACGTTATGCCAGCATCCTCATGGGCATATCCAATGGGGTGGGCACACTGTCGGGCATGGTTTGCCCGCTTATAGTTGGTGCTATGACAAAACATAAGGTGAGATTTGTCATATATGTTAAATATTGATTTTTTGCACTTTCATCCATAAACAGTACCGCTACATTAATAACACAAAAGGAGTAACAGATACACTTTAAAGTGGATAAATGTTTTGTTTAGTAAAGCTTTTTAATAAACATGTTAAGTGCATATATATTCTCATATTTCTTGAGTCTTTTTGCTCATGCAAAAAAACAAAACAGTTACCGGTATACAATATGTATATAACTAATTGTTTGTATTCCATCACATGACTTCTTTCTGGAAGTGAAAAACAGTGGTGGTCAACCAAGCCAAGATGGATTTTGTTGCAAACTATCTGAGTACGCAAGGGTCCTAAATCCCTGCAAAAAGAAGAAACTATGGAAAACGTAATTGATCCATGTACTTTATCAAAAAATATTGTTCAAGCGATATCAAGGAATATCTGTTGGTGGAGTTCCCAGATATATTGAACTATGTGGTGCTCTGGATCTCATTCTACAAGACAAAACAGATGAAAACTTGGAAAAGCATGGAGGTCTACAACTTCTTTGTGTGTGGCTGGGTCAAGGAAATTGGTATCAAGACTCTCCCGAATAAATATGCATCATTTTTGCTCGAGTTGCAAATAATGATTTACCTTTGCCTCTTGCGAGTGCGTGTCCAAAACTGCGACGACTAGCACCCGACATCTGACACCATGACTGTATATTCATTTGACAAACCAAAGAGGGTAGAAGTAGAAGGACCTTTTCTGACAAGCTATCATATTGACCCCGATTTTGGTTAATAAAAAATGTAAATACAAACAATATCAGGATAATACTTTAATTGAAATACAAAACGTCTAAAGTATATTAAAAGTATATCAAACAAAGCTTTAACGAAGTGATCACTGCAAACTCGTGCGTTCTTCGACTCTGCTCCCTTGGACTGGAGTGCGTTCCACTTGTCTCGTCTACTTTGTAAAATCTTGCACTCTTCCACCAATTCTACATTTCTTCTCGAGGAACTCTGATAAAACTTTTATCCTTTTCACGATTTGAACAATTCCTACCGCCGAAAACAGCGCAAGTATAGGGCATTTTTCTCCGAAAAAGGCTAAATACAGTAGCGCCTAGTACCCATTGAGAACAAACACTGGCTTGACCACCACACATATTTAATGACGTTATGTAAATCTAAGCAATACTTTATGATTAGTGGGGATGTGAATCTTACAACTCACGGTTCAATTCCGATTCTTGGATGACAATTCGATTCAGAATGGATTCTCTATTCAACAATATTCAATTTGACTCTCGCAATAAATGATTCGGTATACAAATTATAATAGATGACAGGTTACCATAGCTCTTGGCAGCTGACAAATTGTATGAGGGAGTAAGCCAGAGATTGTCTCTTTTTAAACATTAATATTGGAAAAAAGAAATAGGTACAAAGATTTTACAAGATTATAAATCAATTTTCAATTGGAATAAATGAGAATTATGAATCGGATAAAATATTTTTTTTTCAGCACACGAATGAATCAAATCATATAATAATATATAATACTACTATATAAAAACATATAATACAATAGTATGTACTGTATATGTATATATATATATATACATATATATGTATATATATTGATTAAAAATAAAGTATATTTAGTGTTTAGATTAAAAATAAATCATATTTGATTATAATTAATCAAAATTAATTAATTGATTAAACCTGAGATTAATCTGATGAAACATTTTCATCGTTAAACAACAGCACTGTTTTTTCCAAAGTTATACAACACATATACTTAAAGAAAAATCATTGTTTTTATTTCAGCATTTCTTTTTACATTGTGCCATTTTGTTAATTTAAAAAAAATGCAATGTCATTAATCAATGTTGTGCCGCGAACCAATTAAAAAAAACTGCGGCCCGCAAACTTGGAGAGGTAGAATTAGGCTAAACATGTCATTAAGTATACTATGTACACTGCGAGCTTACTTAGTTGTTAAGGGTGAACATCTTGACAGTATAGTGCTTGCCCAAATTGATTTTGCACTTACTGGAAAGGCTCCTTTTTTAAATTTAGATATGTTGCTGTCCACACTGCAAAAACTGAAATCTAAGTAAGATTAAATGTCTCCAATAAGGGTGATATTTGCTTATTTTCTGTCTAATATGAAAATTCTTCTTACTAAGCAGATTTTATGTTAGAGTTTTTTTCTTGTTTTAAGGATTTTGGTCCTAAATGATCTCAGTAAGATAATACAACTTGTTGCTGAGATTGTATGACCTATATTGAGTAAAACATGCTTGAAACTAGAATATCAAGTGTTGCAAAGCTGTGTCATCAACACTCACAAGTATAAAACTACTTTTTTAAAGTAATCATTTTTTATTTCAGGCATGAAAAAAAAATCATGATTTTGACACAATTGTGTCTCATAATTAAAACAGATTACAGCCAAATTGGCCTTGGCTGTTTTATATTCAATGAAACAATAGAAAATACGTACTCATATAGTAGTACAGTTGGCACAATACAGTAAACGGACAGTTAATATTTAAACATTTAACATTTCAAACAATTTTGAACAGAAATAGTTCATGCACATTCAAATAGATTCCTCAAAATTACAATTAAAACATTTTTGGCCGGGGGCCAGGCTGTATATGTGCGCACTAATTGACTGAAAGAGCACGCACTTGGCGCGATGATGTCATGTTATCGATGGAAAAATTCATTTTTAGACCATATGATTTGCCTGAGCGGCTAGGAGACCCCGAGAGTAACAAGCGGTTACCTTGTTGCCTTTCCATTAAGGACAATAAATTAGTTTTTAGTATAAGTCTGCTGGTTTCAAGAAATGTAATACCGAGCGCATATCATTATGTCAAGATAATGGCACTAGCATTTACTTAATTTAAGAATATTTTTCAACATATTGAGCAAAAAGGTCTCTTTTTTTTCTACCAAGAAAAGTGCACTTGTTATTAGTGAGAATATACTTATTTGAATGTATTTTTGGGTTCACTGAGGTTAGCTGATTTGACTTGTTTTGGAAAGTCTTGACAAGCCAAATTTTCTTGTTCTATTGGCAGATAATTTTGCTTAGTTCAAATAAAATACCCCTAATTTTTGTAATTTTTTTTTCTTGTTTTTGAACACTGACTTTTTGCAGTGCAATAAAAAAACACTTTAGACAATCCTGCTTTTGATGCTCACTGAGTCAAACATGGCGGCCACTTTAAAGGCGTATTTTCCACCCCCAAAATGCGCCACTTTATATGTATTCTACATTAGAAGTTCTACTGTATTCCACAAATTCCTCCCTTAATGGTTTGATACCCTGTCTTTCCTTGTAGACACGCGAAGAATGGCAAGGTGTGTTTCTCATCGCTGCGCTCGTACATTATGGAGGTGTCATTTTCTATGGTGAGTTCACTGGCTCACAATGGTGAGTACAACATTTACAAACACTGGAAATGTCACACACCTGTGTGCCCCAGTGGCCTAATGGATAAGGCACTGGCCTCCTAAGCCAGGGATTGTGGGGTTGAGTCCCATCTGGGGTGTGAGTGTGTTTTATTCTATCCTAAGCACTACTACAATTCTTATATGTACTTTGATCTGCTTACATGGAGCTCAAAGTTAGTAGCAGTCATTACGCCCTGTAGTCACGTGAGTGCCTTTTGACCAATCATTGATAAGATGGCCTGAAACCAAGTTGGCCATACTCTCTTTATACACGACTCTGACGATTGGTACACGTATCACAGTTTGAGAATCACTGCTCAAGACATGAAATAACAGCCTTGAGTCATCATTACAGTCGTTTAATCCAACACAGTAATGCTGTCTGAGGCTGAGCCAATCAGTGGCCACGATATTGAACAGCGCGCTCTGATTGGTTTGGTCTTCCCGAGTGGCCAATACTACTGTAGTATTGATGTTTTTAGTAGATTTTGCCATTTCTATATTTGAAAATGCTTGATTATAGACTGAAAAAATGTAGAACATGCTTAAAAAAGTCAAAGAACATGCAATGTGGTGACTCAAGTGACTCAAAGTGCTAGACATTGACAAACCCATTATTTACATTTACACCAGAGCAGTTGGCACAGCGAGAAAGGTGGGTGAAGGAAGGGTCTTGCTGCCCTAGGACACAACGGCAGTGGCTTGGATGGCAAAATCTGGGTTCGAACCTGGAACCCTCGAGTGTCTGATCAGCAGCTCTACTATCTGAGCCCCAACAAGGGTGTCAAACTCGTTTTTTCATTGAGGCCACTGTACGGAGCTGTCCTCAGAGGGCCGCGTGTAACAGTAAAAAATATGTAAATAATTAATAAATGTACAATCGCCTCATGACAATGATACACAAAAGCCTTTACATTTGCCTTTTCTTTACATATTAATTAATGGATGACTTGCTTTGAAATCATAAATCAAGGTGACTGGCAAATAATGAAGCATTTATATTTATTCTAGCAAAAACAACTTGTTCCAGGGTGTACACTGCCTTCCGCCAGAGTGCAGCTGGGATAGGCTCCAGCCCAACACACCCCTGCGAGGAACACGTGTTGGAAAATGGAAAAATGTTTGGTATATATATGATGTTGCATGATTGGATAATAATGAAGGGGAAAGGATGTGCAATTGCATGCGGTACAAGCAATATTTAGTAGAGATGTCCGATAATGGCTTTTTTTCCAATATCCGATATTGTCCAACTCCTAATTATATATACAGTCGTGGAATTAACACATTATTATGCCTAATTTTGTTGTGATGTCCCTCTGGATGCATTAAACAATGTAACAAGGTTTTCCAAAATAAATCAACTCAAGTTATGGAAAAAAAATGCCAACATGGCACTGCCATATTTGTTATTGAAGTCACAAAGAGGACGCGTGGACATCGGGGGCAGTACCTCTGGATTGGCAGACCGGGGTGGTGGTTCCTCTCTTTAAAAAGGGGAACCGGAGGGTGTGTTCTAACTATCGTGGGATCACACTCCTCAGCCTTCCCGGTAAGGTCTATTCAGGTGTACTGGAGAGGAGGCTACGCCGGATAGTCGAACCTCGGATTCAGGAGGAACAGTGTGGTTTTCGTCCTGGTCGTGGAACTGTGGACCAGCTCTATACTCTCGGCAGGGTCCTTGAGGGTGCATGGGAGTTTGCCCAACCAGTCTACATGTGCTTTGTGGACTTGGAGAAGGCATTCGACCGTGTCCCTCGGGAAGTCCTGTGGGGAGTGCTCAGAGAGTATGGGGTTTCGGACTGTCTGATTGTGGCGGTCCGCTCCCTGTATGATCAGTGTCAGAGCTTGGTTCGCATTGCCGGCAGTAAGTCGGACACGTTTCCGGTGAGGGTTGGACTCCGCCAAGGCTGCCCTTTGTCACCGATTCTGTTCATAACTTTTATGGACAGAATTTCTAGGCGCAGTCAAGGCGTTGAGGGGATCCGGTTTGGTGGCTGCAGGATTAGGTCTCTGCTTTTTGCAGATGATTTGGTCCTGATGGCTTCATCTGGCCAGGATCTTCAGCTCTCACTGGATCGGTTCGCAGCCGAGTGTGAAGCGACTGGGATGAGAATCAGCACCTCCAAGTCCGAGTCCATGGTTCTCGCCCGGAAAAGGGTGGAGTGCCATCTCCGGGTTGGGGAGGAGATCTTGCCCCAAGTGGAGGAGTTCAAGTACCTCGGAGTCTTGTTCACGAGTGAGGGAAGAGTGGATGGTGAGATCGACAGGCGGATCGGTGCGGCGTCTTCAGTAATACGGACGCTGTATCGATCCGTTGTGGTGAAGAAGGAGCTGAGCCGGAAGGCAAAGCTCTCAATTTACCGGTCGATCTACGTTCCCATCCTCACCTATGGTCATGAGCTTTGGGTTATGACCGAAAGGACAAGATCACGGGTACAAGCGGCCGAAATGAGTTTCCTCCGCCGGGTGGCGGGGCTCTCCCTTAGAGATAGGGTGAGAAGCTCTGCCATCCGGGGGGAGCTCAAAGTAAAGCCGCTGCTCCTCCACATCGAGAGGAGCCAGATGAGGTGGTTCGGGCATCTGGTCAGGATGCCACCCGAGCGTCTCCCTAAGGAGGTGTTTAGGGCATGTCCGACCGGTAGGAGGCCACGAGGAAGACCCAGGACACGTTGGGAAGACTATGTCTCCCGGCTGGCCTGGGAACGCCTCGGGATCCCCCGGGAGGAACTGGACGAAGTGGCTGGGGAGAGGGAAGTCTGGGCTTCCCTGCTTAGGCTGCTGCCCCCGCGACCCGACCTCGGATAAGCGGAAGAAGATGGATGGATGGATGGAAGTCACAAAGAGCATAATTTTTTTTAACATGCCTCAAAACAGCAGCTTGGAATTTGGGACATGCTCTCCTTGAGAGAGCATGAGGAGGTTGAGGTGGGCGGGGGTGGGGGGGGGGCGGGGTTGAGGTGGGGGGAGGTAGGGGGTAGCGGGGTGTATATTGTAGCGTCCAGGAAGAGTTAGTGCTGCAAGGGATTCTGGGTATTTGTTCTGTTGTGTTTATGTTGTGTTACGGTGCGGATGTTCTCCCGAAATGTGTTTGTCATTCTTGTTTGGTGTGGGTTCACAGTGTGGCGCATATTTGTAACAGTGTTAAAGTTGTTTATACGGCCACCCTCAGTGTGACCTGTTTGGCTGTTGACCAAGTATGCTTGCATTCACTTGTGTGTGTGAAAAGCCGTAGATATTATGTGATTGGGCCGGCACGCAAAGGCAGTGCCTTTAAGGTTGATTGGCGCTCTGTACTTCTCCCTACGTCCGTGTACCACTCCGTACAGTGGCGTTTTAAAAAGTCATACATTTTACTTTTTGAAACCGATACCGATAATTTACGATATCACATTCTAAAGCATTTATCGCACTGCCGATATTATCGGACATCTGTAATATTTAGTCAACATTGAAAGATCGAAGAAAGTCACTAAGAAAGTTGACACTTATTATTTAAAGGCCGGCCGCATCACTGACCGGCAGCCTTGAGTGGGTGCAGCAACTAGATGTTTTTGGTTCATCTGTGCAACCACCCAAAAACCTAACACCCCAGATGGGACTCGAACCCACAATCCCTGGCTTAGGAGGCCAGTGCCTTATCCATTAGGCCACTGGGGCACACACAATAACACATGTTGACACCATTAACACATGGAGTGTGCACCATTTGAGCACGAATGGCTGTGTAGACGTGTGTGCGCGTAGTACAGGATTCAGCAACCCGAGGCTCTCTAGCCGCATGCTGCTCTTTAGTGCCGCCCTAGTGGCTCTCTGAAGCATTTTTAAAAAAAGGATTGAAAATGGATGACACATGACACATTATCAGTATGTAATATTGGCTGCATTTCTGATTGTTGTTTGTGTGCCATGTTGTTCCGGACCACAGCAAACATTACCTAGCTTGCCAAAGATTGTAATAAATCCATTAGAAGAAGACAGCCTGCCGTTTCCTTTAACTTGGACACACACATCTATACCTCTGGCCATTAAAAGCCAGTAATTTCCAGGAGTTATCTAACTTTCCAAGTAGCCTCTGATTTACTAATGTTTTCTAATGTTGTAAAAATGTGTAGAACAAATATTACATTTCAACATTTCTGTCAACGAAGATTTGCTTCAGCTTGTGACACATAGTCATTTTGATAGTAGGCTATTATAGCTAATATAGACACTTTTGTCATGTGTTGCCTTCATTATAACACTTATATACGGCTTTTCATTTTTTGCGACTGCGGACAGATTACTTTTTTGTATTTTTGGTCCAATATGGCTCTTTTAACGTTTGGGGTTGGTGTAGTACAATGATGCGGCTGTTCAAGCTGTTGTCCCTGTTGAACGGTGGTTTCTCAAACTCTTTTCACCTAGTTACAGGGGTCGGCAACCCGCGGCTCTAGAGCCGCACGCCGCTCTTTAGCCCCGCCCTAGTGGCTCTCTGGAGCTTTTTCAAAAATGTATGAAAAATGGAAAAAGATGAGGGGAAAAAAAAATATTTTTTGTTTTAATATGGTTTCTGTAGGAGGACAAACATGACACAAACCTCCCTAATTGTTATAAAGCACACTGTTTATATTAAACATGCTTCACTGATTCGAGTATTTGGCGAGTGCCGTTTTGTCCTACTAATTTTGGCGGTCCTTGAACTCACCGTAGTTTGTTTACATGTATAACTTTCTCCGACTTTCTAGGACGTGTTTTATGCCACTTCTTTTTCTGTCTCATTTTGTCCACCAAACTTTTAACGTTGTGCATGAATGCACAAAGGTGAGTTTTGTTGATGTTATTGACTTGTGTGGAGTGCGCTAATCCGACATATTTGGTCACTGCATGACTGCAAGCTAATCGATGCTAACATGCTATTTAGGCTAGCTATATGCAGAGGTGGGTAGTAACGCGCTACATTTACTCCGTTACATCTACTTGAGTAACTTTTGGGATAAATTGTACTTCTAAGAGTAGTTTTAATGCAACATACTTTTACTTTTACTTGAGTATATTTATAGAGAAGAAACGCTACTTTTACTCCGCTACTTTTATCTACATTCAGCTCGCTACTCGCTACTAATTTTTATCGATCTGTTAATGCACGCTTTGTTTGTTTTGGTCTGTCAGACAGACCTTCATAGTGCCTGCGTTTCAACAAATACAGTCACTGGTGACGTTCACTCCGTTCCACCAATCAGATGCAGTCACTGGTGACGTTGAACCAATCAAACAGAGCCAGGCGGTCACATGACCCGACTTAAACAAGTTGAAAAACTTATTGGGGTGATACCATTTAGTGGTCAATTGTACGGAATATATACTGTACTGTGCAATCTACTAATAAAAGTTCCAATCAATCAATCAAAATTGTGAAGGAAAAAAGACCCTTTTTTATTTCAACCGTACATCTCGTCAAAAGCCTAAAGACTGACTACACAGTTCCTGTCTTCACAATAAAAGTGCCGCTCCATCGCGCATGCGCTTTCAAAATAAGAGTCTCCGAAAGCCAGCGCAAACAAGCTAGCAAGCTACGGAGTTTGCCGCCAATGTATTTCTTGTAAAGTGTATAAAAACGAATATGGAAGCTGGACAAATTAGATGCCAAAAACCAAACACTTTCATGTGGTATTAGACAGAAAGGAGGAACTTTTTTTCTCCTCCATTTGAAAACGTGGCCGTTATCACTGCTGTCTGATTCCAATCAATGCAAGTCATCAGAATCAGGTAATACACCAGCTTATATTCTTGTCTTCATGAAAGAAAGGAATCTATATGTGTTAAACATGCATGTATATTCATTAAAACACCTTTAACATGTAAACAAAAACGGCAAAATAAATAAATATAAATTATATACTGTATATATCAATGTATATATATATATATATATATATATATATATATATATATATATATATATATATATATGTGTATATATGTGTGTGTGTATGTATATATATATATATATATATATGTGTGTATATATATATATATATATATATATATATATATATATATATATATATGTGTGTATATATATATATATATATATATATATATATATATATATATATATATGATATGTGTGTGTATGTTACTCATCAGTTACTCAGTACTTGAGTAGTTTTTTCACAACATACTTTTTACTTTTACTCAAGTAAATATTTGGGTGACTACTCCTTACTTTTACTTGAGTAATAAATCTCTAAAGTAACAGTACTCTTACTTGAGTACAATTTCTGGCTACTCTACCCACCTCTGGCTATATGTCATACTTGCCAACCTTGAGACCTCCGATTTCGGGAGGTGGCGTGGGGGGCGTGGTTGGGGGCGTGGCTAAGAGGGGAGGAGTATATTTACAGCTAGAATTCACCAAGTCAAGTATTTCATATATATATATATATATATATATATATATATATGTTATCTAGTCTCCACCAGTTGCAGAAAATGTGCCATCAGTACAACTGGACAGTGCTGTTTCAGTTCCATCACCAGGACCATCAGTGAGTCAGACACAAACTAGTCTCATCATTGAACCAGATTCAAGGGCTGCTGAGTTGCCATCATCAGAACCCAGATCACCCACAACAAAAACCCCACCAGTGATCCGCAGTTACCCAGAAAGGTTTCGAGTACCACCAAAAAAACTGAATCTCTGAAGACAGTATAAAAATCTGTGTTAAAGGTGTACAAATACTGTTTGTATAATAAGCATGTTATTGTTTACAAATGAGGGTTAAGAGTTCAGTACTAAAAATAAAAAAAGAATGTGGCTTAAGTACAGTTTTTTAATTGAGCTTCTGCATTTTTTGGTTGGGTTGTTTGGGTGGTCTATGTTTGTCTGTTGCCATCTCCTGGTGAATGTTGGCTATAGCGTACTGGGGTTACTTTTTGGTTGGCCAACAATTTACGTGGTGTTGCGCACCTGACGTCAAGTGTGTGAGTCTGTTCTGAAGTCTACAGTAAAGAGACATACTTCATCACCTCGCCTGTTTATTGCCTCCAACTCAATATATTACAACAACATTGCTCCATGCAGACCCTCCAGGTCCGCATGGAGCTGGAGGGGGCGTGGCCTCCAGGTTCGCCTGAATTTCGGGAAATTTTCGGGAGAAAATTTGTCCCGGGAGGTTTTCGGGAGAGGCGCTGAATTTCGGGAGTCTCCCGGGAAATCCGGGAGGGTTGGCAAGTATGCCCTATATGTACATATTGCATTATTATGCCTCATCTGTAGGTATATTTGAGGTCATTTAGTTTCCTTTAAGTCCTCTTAATTCAATGTCTGTATGTAATATGGCTTTTAATTTGTTGCGGCTCCAGACACATTTGTTTTTGTATTTTTGGTCCAATATGGCTCTTTCAACATTTTGTGTTGCCGACCCCTGACCTAGTACCACCTCAGAAAAAACTTGACTCTCCAAGTACCACCTAATGACCAACATTAAAATACAGTAGCGTAGTAGGCCTAAGTATTCCTTAAAAACAAGGCAGATGTTTTATATAACAAGTGTATTTAATATTTTAGCCACTGTAATATGAACAGTAACACTGTGTTTGAATATAGGAAAATGAAACACTGTACTTTAATCAAGGGATTCTTTGGCGTACCACTAGATGGACCGCAGTTTGAGAATCACTGCTTTAGAAGAGATACTGCAATTAAAAATTCACTAAACTTCTGCTTTCAGGCCTCTTTGCATCCGGGGAGCAACAAGCGTGGGCTGAGCCGGAGCAGCTGAGCGACGAGAAATGCGGCATCTTGGATGAGGATGAGCTGGCCAATGAGACGGAGGAGCTGTACCGCACCAGCGGCGGCGGTGGCTACGGCGCCACAAACCAGGCGACAGACCCCAACGGGGGCGCGGGAGGAGGCTGGGTCTCGGACTGGGACAAAACGGAGGAATACGTGCAGCCCGCCGGCAGCAACAATTACTATTATGGCGGCGGCGAGGAAGAGTTGACATAAGAAGGCGCCAGACTGGGAACGTTTACAGCAACTGGAGCAGCTTCACTTGGTGGCAGGAGAAACTTTGAACATGGTTTGGATTTGACATGGAACCAAGTCTGCCTGCATTATTATTATGATTATTAATACTATCTTTGAGAGAGACTGCACAGTGGACATTAGTGATTGTGTGTTTGTGCGTGGTTGAATTGTGTGTGTCTTTGGACAGCCTATTGGTGAGGCCGGCAGCACTTCTTTACTCTTATTTGCTTTAGGCATTTCTTATTGAAATCACTGGATTTGGAAATTATTTGTATTCCACTAATACACAAACTTCAAAATGTGTCAACGAAATGATTTCTCCTTTATGTCAGCACATTTTGTGCCAATTTCACTATCATTTCTCATCATTTGCTGCGCCAAACTCCCTAACGAAATGTCTCAGTAAGTTTGGTTCTGTGGTTATCATCACACTTCCCCTCTTTGTCATCATTGGTGGAAAAATTCAAAGAAAAAGCAAAAGTTTGTCTTTTATGCATGATACTCCAAGTTTTGTTAGAATTATTTTTTTTTTTTTTTTTTTTTTCACCCAGGAAATTTTGGATTCAATTCCAAAATGGTCCCACATTTGGACGTTATTTTGGCTTTTTAAATGAAAGCGTGGACAAAAAAAACTTTAGGGTAGCTGTACTTTAATGTATTTAAATCCAACATATAACACTATAGTGGGTATTATGTCAATTCCAGTATTCAATATTATTATTTTCACAATTTTACTGTTTGATTTTATTTGTTCTGTATTGTGAGCTACAAATATAAATTCACATGTTTAATAAATTCTAGAAGTGATACATCCTGTTCATTAATTCTTCCTTTCTCATCTTTTCATCGCTTCCTGACCCCCCTCCCAACCTCCCTCCTGGATGGTTTTATGTTTCCCATAATGTCCCCGCTCCCACTCCAGACAACAAATTGATCGCCAAGCTGAAGTGCTATAGGGCGTGGATACAAGAGAGGAAAAATAGATTTTGATGGTACCACACATGTAAAAAAAATTTTTTTTTTTTTTTTTAAATGACTCATACTTGTGGCTCGGAGACTCACCTTACTGTCCTGCTCTGGAGTCTAAAATCAACAGGATTATCCTGCATCCATCTGGCAGGAGGAAGAGGAGGGTGTGTGGGGTTGAGGAAAATCACAGCATTCAACTTTTCAGGTGTTTTCAACTTTTCAACTTGAAAATAAATAACGGTGAGATAATGCATCATACTGGCAAATATGGTTCAACATTCACATCGACGTCCCACTGGGGTGAGTTTTTCCTTGCCCTTATGTGGGCTTTGTACCGAGGATGTCGTTGTGGCTTGTGCAGCCCTTTGAGACACTTGTGATTTAGGGCTATATAAATAAACATTGATTGATTGATTGAATGATCAAAACAGACATGGGTAAATATGGCACATTCTATTCACGTTTATATTTTATTTGTAACATTCCTCCCATATATCATGCTGACTGAAGAAAGCGAGAACGTTATTAGTAAAACTACTTTATTTTTAATTCTGTGTGAAGTCTGCTAATTCATTTTAAATTCATATTGTTTTGTAGTTACTTCTAATGACCACTAGATGCCAGTATACACCACTTTTCCTTAACATTGGGAACGCTTGCAATGTGAAACGACTGTACGTCTAAGAAAATGATCATTTATAATACAAAAAATCAAATCAAATACTATGACCAATAACAACAACAATAATAAAAACAAAAACAAATATTAACCTATTTAGTTAATATTAATTTTATTGACAATTTTTACTACTTTTACCAAACACAATGAAACAATATGATCTACTATATTGATATTGAGCTTATGATTTATAACTCATAAATTATAATAAAAAAAACAATAATGTCTGCAATCATATGGTGTGTGGTGGTTTGGCTTAGAAAACAAATAATAATACAGTACAAATAAAATATACATCGTTTTAAAAGTAATAAATACATAATATTACATAACAGTATTATATAGCAATTTGTTGCCTATTAAAATATGCTGATAATGATAATAAGAAAAAAAAACAAAAAAAAACTATTGAACAAATGTGTCCTTCAAAACGGAAAAAGTTGTGAAATTAAATAAGATTAGTTTCTTCCTTCGTCTTCCGACATGGTCATGACATTGTGTCTTTTATACCTTTTTATATATGACACTGTTTGTATTTTTGTGATGCCTGCCTTCTGTGTTGGTGAGCCAAAGACAATTTTCCACCTCCGTGGGCAAATATGATTTATACTATTCCATTCTATTATATTGTTTTTTGTATTATTTTCTATTTTATTCCATTCTATGTTAAATTGTAAAAATGTATATATGTTATGACTTCATTGTAACTGTTTGCACGTTCCAAATAAACAAAACTAAAACTGGTTGATTTTGGGCAAGCAATCCATTTATGTGGGCATAGCTTGACTCCAAGTTCCATATTTGGAGCGATAAGTCATGCCGACCTCATTCGCTCAGCTTCTGTCTTCTCCAACGTTTCAGCCTTTCTTTGTGCTGGCTTCAATAGGCAGCAGTTCATCCTCTGTATGTTCAGCTTCAAAAAAAAAAAAAGGTTGTGAATTACCATCTTTAGCATCCTAAAACCAAAAAAAAGAAATTTAGTGCATGTGCCTCACAATACGAAGGTCCTGAGTTCAATCCCGGGCTCGGGATCTTTCTGTGTGGAGTTTGCATGTTCTCCTCGTGACTGCGGGGGTTCCCTCTGGGTACTGCGGCTTCCTCTCACCTCCAAAAAACATGCACCTGGGGATAGGTTGATTGGCAACACTAAATTGGCCCTAGTGTGTGAATGTGAGTGTGAATGTTGTCTGTCTATCTGTGTTGGCCCTGTGATGAGGTGGCGACTTGTCCAGGGTGTACCCCGCCTTCCGGTTTAGAAAGTTGTAAACAGGTTTTTATTATACTATAGTAATACAAATATTTGATTTATACTCCATAATTCGTATTTCACAGAAATTATTTTACCACCGTCAGGCCCAATTACCAACGATAAACATGGGATTACTGCAGAGAATGAAATAAAATATAAAGTTTATTCTAAGTAATAGAACAAAATATAGTATTTCAACACTAAGTTATAATTGGTTTTGCCTCAAAGTCTGAGATATAAACCAATGCATATTAAATTGCCACTTTCAGTCAGTTAATAAAACAAAACTATTGTATTGTGATGGTGACTATTTTGTTGAATAGCGTCTCTAATGACTCACAATGTTGTATCAATAAGACCTTGTGATGAATTGTAAGGAGGATGAATGAAGCTCCTCCAGCAATGAATCACAAACATTATGTTTGCTGCAAGCTTAATTATCTGGGCGACTGCTTTTTTCTCGCTCCTTTTTGTACTCCAAAACATTTCCCCCTTTCAAACTCCAAAGTGAACAAAAGAAGGTTCAGTGGGTAAAGGAGGAAAAAAATCAGTGCGATTGTAACAAATGACTGGACCACTATTCTTTCTGATATACTGCTGTTTAATGAGCACAGGCAGGGAGAGACAGCAAGCCTGCTTGAAGTCTATGATTGAGTTTCTTGTCCATTCTATATCTTAATTCACTGATAATGATGGAAATTACCAAGCTTTCACAGATTAACACAGTTGCAGTGTGTATAGCAGTGATGGGCGGTGCGTTTCCCACCTAGGCCTTCAGTGATGTCCGACTTCAATGATTACCTCTCAAAATACCATCATTTATGTCCCCACATGACCATTGCTGGAGAAATACTATACTGGAACGCATTTACGCACTACTGGGCATTGTACAAAACAGGTTATTTTCTGGCGCATTTGAAAATCAAAAAACCCGCATCAGCAATTAAAATATATCTTATGTGGTACTGTCAAAATTAAAATTGTAAAAAAACATTTTAAACGTGAAAAAAATAAAGAAATAAAATATCTGAACTCACATTTCATCGCCAGGACAGCTGAGCTCTCTTCCGGGGTTGGCCGACATGGTCTCACAAGGGTTATACTTGTATAGCGCTTTTCTACCTTCAAGGTACTCAAAGCGCTTTGACACTATTTCCACATTCACCCATTCATACACACATTCACACACTGATGGCGGGAGCTGCCATGCGAGGCCCTAACCACGACCAATCAGGAGCAAGGGTGAAGTGTCCTGCTCAAATCAAATCAAATCAAATCAACTTTATTTATAGAGCACATTTAAAATTTACCACAGGGGTAGCCAAAGTGCTGTACAATGAGCAGGTTAAAAGATAAAACGAGTACCGAGCAAACACAACACAACACAAACAGAACACGATAAAAAATAAATAATTAAAATAGAATTAATAAAAACATAAAAACATAAAAACAGGATCACAGCAGGTGTATTATGGGGCGCCATTGCAGGATGGATATCACTCAGTGTTAAAAGCCATGGAATAAAAGTATGTTTTTAAGAGAGATTTAAAAACAGGAAGAGAGGAGGCTTGTCTAACACTCAGGGGTAGGTCGTTCCAGAGCTTGGGAGCAGCAACGGCGAAAGCTCTGTCACCTCTAAGCTTCCGCCTTGTGTCAGGGACCGTCAACAGCAGCTGATCGGCTGATCTTAAGGATCGGGTGGGGCAGTAAGGCTGAAGGAGGTCGGAGAGATAGGTTGGCGCGAGGTTGTTTAGACATTTAAAAACAAATAAAAGGAGTTTAAAATGTATTCGGTAACGCACAGGGAGCCAGTGAAGGGACGCTAAAATAGGGGTGATGTGCTCACGTCTGCGGGTCTGTGTTAGCAGACGAGCAGCAGAGTTCTGCACGAGCTGCAGGCGGGCGAGGGAGGCCTGGCTAATGCCAACATACAGGGCATTACAATAATCAAGACGAGTCGAGATAAAAGCGTGGATTAATTTCTCAAGATCATGTCTTGATAGAAGCGGTTTCACTTTCGCTATTTGGCGTAATTGATAAAAGCTTTTTTGAACGACGCTGCTGATTTGTTTTTCGAATTTAAAATCTGAGTCAAACTTTACCCCCAGGTTTGTGACAGAGTCGCTGAGATACGGGGTCAGAGTGCCGAGGTCAACGTTGGGGGAGGGAGAGCGACTTGGACCGAACAACCTAACTTCTGTTTTATCTTCATTTAGGCTCAAGGACATGACAGACATGACGAGGTTGGTAGAAGGTGGGGATTGAACCAGGAACCCTCAGGTTGCTGGCACGGCCTCTCTCCCAACCGCGCCACGCCGTCCCCAGCCGGCATGTCTACATTAAACCGAAACGGGGCTACTGGCATGTTCTTCACTACTGCGGCATGCTGGGTAATGGAGTTCTTATGTTACTTAGCTCATAACATCTCAATATATATCTGCCTTAGGCAGGGGCGCCGCTAGGGATTTTGGGCCCCATGAAAAGAATCTTTACAGGGCCCCCAACACAGTGTCATTATTTTTTCTGTATTATAATTTCATCATCATTAGGGGCCTCTCTGGGCCCCCCTCCATCATGGGCCCCTAGAATCCGTCTCCTTTACCCCCCCTTTTCGGTGCCCCTGGCCTTAGGCCATCTCGAAGGCCTTACTGACAACAAGGCCTGATCTGATTGGCTATCGCAACTGTCTGTCAACTGTAAGTCCCGTTCACTTACAGTGCACAGTAGAGATGCGCGGTTTGCGGACACAACCGCGGAGTCCGCGGATTATCCGCGGATCGGGCGGATGAAATTAAAAAAAATAAGATTTTATCCGCTCGCGGGTCGGGTCGGGCGGATTAATTAGATATTTTTTGTTTTTTTTGTTTTTTTTTGTTTGTTTTTTTGCGGGTGGCAGTTAAACCAATTGGGAAATATATATACATAGTTAAATGTTGTTACCCACATACGAAAAACGAGCAGGCACCTGCAGCATATGCCACAACAGAAGAAAAAAAAAGAAAAGAGATGGACACTTTTACGGAGCGGAGAAGGGACGCCTCGCCGGGGTCCGGGACCGAGGCCCCTTCCCCCGAGAGGGCCCCACCGGGAGCCGTAGCTGAGGCGATCCGCGAGAAGGGCCCGACGCACGTCCAGGGTCACTACCGCGCCCACCGCACCGACACCCCGCCTCGTCCGCTTTCGCCGCGGCCGGCGTCACGCGCAGCAGGTAAGCAGCGTACCTGCCCGCCACCCCCGTGGCCGGGGGCTCGTAACATGGGTCACTCCGCGCGCTCCGCCCGCGCAGCTTACCTGCTTGCCACCCCTGTTGGGGGCGCGTAACAGGGGTCACTCCGCGCTCAGTGCGCTCACGAAAGGGGTGGGGCTCACCCTGGTTGATATAGAGAGCAGGACGGTGGCCATGGAATTTCATTTAAGGTTTGTGATAAACCATCAAACTCATTCGTTAAAAGGACTCTATAGTAATATAAAGCGAAATTTTCTGGACATTATCATGCAAGAAAAGTTTATTTTTGGGATCGCGATCATGATTTTTAAAGGTTGCATTACATTATTAACTGTCCCATGTGATCAGCCAGTGCGATTGGAAGTCCATGCTCAATTATTGCCTCCGTAAATAAAACTTCGGCATTTATCACATTCAAAGAATCTGTTTGGGCGACGAAAAACGTTGAAAGTTTTCCACTTGTATCGCTAGCAACGGCATTAGACTTGTGTTTTTTTGTCCCAACGTGGTCTTTTACATCGCTAATTCCTCCGTGTCCGATCGAAAAATCTTGTCTGCACAAGGTGCAATTCGCGTAGTTTTCACCCTTTTTTTTTTTTTTTTAATTAATATTAGATATATAACAACGGGCGGGTGCAGTTCTGATCAAACGTTACATCGGGTGGATGGCGGATGGTTGACGACTTTCTGACGCGGTTGCGGATGAGATAAATTGCCTATCCGCGCATCTCTAGTGCACAGACACCTGCATTGCTGAATCTGAAGGCCTTTGGCAGATTTCGTGCAGCATGGCAACATAAGATAGCTGAATTCTGATTGGATAAAAACTCTATAACCTAAAAACAACAGCTGGAAGGAACATAATATGACATGAAGAGAATATGAACACTTTAAGATATTTAGGGAAAGTAAATAAAAAAATACTTTTATCTTTAATTAATAATTTCTGGTTATATTAGGCCAGCAGAGAAGGCCTATAGTATACACCACTGGCGTATAGTATGCACTTTTGACAACCAAAATACATTTATAAAAAAACTAAATATGTTTCAAAGCATGACTGACAACGGTTGACTAAAATGGAGTTAGGAGAAACACCCCTCCGCCTTTACAGTAACTTGGTACGTTCCACAGAGTCCTCATTAACCTACGAGTTCGGCCTCTTCTGATTGGTCAGCAAAACCAGAAAGTGCTGCAATCAAGCAGCCACAGGTAAATTAATCGACGCTGTGAAGAAAGGGCGATACATATACTGTACATTTTTAAAGCATGTTGTCTACATAGATACACTCAAGAGTTAGCTGTGTTTTGAACATTATCGTGTTGAATGATACGTTGGTATTTTATGACTGTTAAAATTGCTAATAGGCTATGCTACTTTTCATGCCAGCTAACTGCTAATGCTAGACCTACTGTATCACAAGAATTGATGGCCATTTTCGCCTCCCCAAAAACACATTTTAACAGTTGGATGTGTCTCTGTATCAGCCAAGAAAGTTGGAAACCCTTCAGAAACCCACATCAGGAGAACTTGGCTGGACCTGGACCTGGATGTTGGCCATTTTTCAAGGTCATGGCAAAACTGGTAGGTACTGTATAAAGTACAAGTATTGTACATACAGTGTCGGGATGTGACGATATGACTATTACATATCCACGTAGACGGTATGCAATATACCAATATACATGATATACATTTGGCAGACGATAGCGCTTTTAATACTATACTAATGTTGAACACTATTTATACAAATAACATCGTTATATCCTGATTATGCTTGTTGATTAGGGCTGTGCGATATGGAGGAAAAAGTATATCTCGATATATTTTTACTTAAACTCGTTATTCGATATATATCTCGAGATATTTTCCGGTGAACGTATACATATAAAGATATTCATTTTTGAGCGAGATTCACTGAAATTGAACTGAATGACATCTGTACTGTAAACAGTCAGTGGCACTTTTATTAACCCAGTTAGTCAAGATGGGTATTAACAGCACAGAAAATTAACAGTTTAAGTAGCACAGAATTACATACCATAAATAATATAGAAACATATTCTTTCTACGTAAAATAGATAACATAGCTGTGCAAGTAATACAAAATGCATCAAACTCAGATAAAAAATAAATTTGCAGGCAGGCACTTTTTAATTCCCAGTCGACTAGAGATGCGCGGATAGGCAATTATTTCATCCGCAACCGCATCACAAAAGTCGTCAACCATCCGCCATCCACCCGATCTAACATTTAATCAAAACCGCACCCGCCCGCACCCGCCCGTTGTTATACTGTATATCTAATATAGACGATGCAAGGCATTAGTGAGGTTATAAAGCTTTTGCCTGTTAAAGAAAGGAGACTGATCCAATGCAGCAGAGACATTCGTGTGCCACGCTGTCACGGCCCAGACGCACACCAGTGCGCAATCATCTGGGAGCCGCGCTGAGCGCACCTCCAAGCGCGTTGAGGTGCGATGTCCCTCGCACCCGCGGCGGCTCCACCCGGGCTCGCGCCCGAGGCTTCAGCGCGCACCGCAGCAGCCATCCTACTCGTCGCGGCCTAGCCCTCGCGGCTCTTGCTGCCGGCGACGGCCGGGTATGGGCCCGACGCTCCAGCGCCATCCATTTTCAGGGCTAGTTGATTCGGCAGGTGGGTTGTTACACACTCCTTAGCGGGTTCCGACTTCCATGGCCACCGTCCTGCTGTCTATATCAACCAACACCTTTTCTGGGGTCTGATGAGCGTCGGCATCGGGCGCCTTAACCCGGCGTTCGGTTCATCCCGCAGCGCCAGTTCTGCTTACCAAAAGTGGCCCACTCGGCTCACCAGGGTGAGCCCCACCCCTTTCGTGAGCTCACTGCGCGCGGAGTGACCCCTGTTACGCGCCCCCGGCAACGGGGGTGGCGGGCAGGTAAGCTGCGGGGGCGGAGCGCGCGGAGTGACCCCTGTTACGAGCCCCCGGCCACGGGGGTGGCGGGCAGGTAAGCTGCTTACCTGCTGCGCGTGACGCCGGCCGCGGCGAAGGCGGACGAGGCGGGGTGTCGGTGCGGTGGGCGCGGTGGTGACCCTGGACGTGCGTCGGGCCCTTCTTGCGGATCACCTCAGCTACGGCTCCCGGTGGGGCCCTCTCGGGTGAAGGGGCCTCGGTCCCGGACCCCGGCGAGGCGTCCCTTCTCCGCTCTGTAAAAGTGTCCATCTCTTTTTTTTTTCTTCTTCTGTTGTGGCATATGCTGCCGGTGCCTGCTCGTTTTTCGTATGTGGGTAACAACATTTAACTATGTATATATATTTCCGAATTGGTTTAACTGCCACCCGCCTGAATCTATTTAAAATCAATTTTTTTTTTATTTCAACCGCCCGACCCGCCCCGCGGATAAAATCAATTTTTTTTTTTATTTCAACCGCCCGACCCGCAGATAATCCGCGGACTCCGCGGTTGTGTCCGCAAACCGCGCATCTCTACAGTCGACGATGTAATGGACTGTCACACATGTACGGTTCTGGTCAGCGCCAAGTAAGTGACTTGACTTAATTGTGCGGCTATGATCTTCCTCACTTCGGCATACATTTTTGGCAGCATTTCTCGTGCGATATATGCCTGGCTTGGCAACTCGAGAACAGTTTTGATTTGGGCTTACATGCTAAACACCTCAAATGAATATTTTATCCAGGCCAAAATGTGGCCAAGTAGACGCATTGTGGGTTTCCTGGATGTCGTCTACATCGCTAAAAGAAAAATTTAAGGAAGAGAATCCCTCTGCCATCTTCCACTAGTTTTTTATATATACAGTATAAATCGCCCACTTGAAATTTCCCTCTTCTCTTCTACAAATCTCTCGCCGTCATTTGGGATGTCTGTTGTGATTTCACTTCCTGGTTCCATGACCCCCCCTATCTTGCCTCTGATTGGCCTAATCTCAACCAATCGTGACTCATCATATTAAACAACCAACCAATCATGGATGTTCTTATACGTGCAAGCACGTCTTGGAAGGAGGAAGGGTAGGGGTTTAGTAGCCCATGGAGGGGAGAGGGGGAGAACAAGGAACACTACACATTTGGTCATTTTAACTTGAAATAAATTATATCGATATTACAATATTTTCTTAGTTCATATCTTGTTTAAAAATAAGCCAATTTGTCAGCGGCAAGCGATTCACAGCGCTGTTGCATTCTTGCTGGCGGCTAAGGTGCCTCCACTGTGCAAAGCCACTTTTAATGGTGCGTTCCATTAATGTGAGACACCAGTGATTTTCTTTACGATTCAATACCAAGTGAAAGTCGGGCTGGTAATGGTGATACTGATTTGGGCAAATATACCTATTGAGTCAGGTAAAATTTCAAAAGTAGTGTATTTCAAAAGTAGTTGCTTTTAGGGAATCAAAGTCACAGGGCGAAACAAATGGTGTTATTCTGTACTGAATGTGCTATCTTATTTATATTGCACCTTGTTCGGGCTGCGCGATATACTGGTATAGTTAATATCAGTAATTTTAGAAAACTATATATTTGAGACAATACCGCCATATTTGATGTGCCTTTTTTACGGCTGTTTGCTCTTCTCTGCGCCTGACGGCCGACGCACACGGCATCCTCTTTGGTTCACCCCCGCCCCTTGCGTGTTTACGGAAGCTCCTCTCTGATTCACAATAACGCAAAATGACACGCTGTGCATCAAACCTTTAAAAAAGTATGGCGTGCGGTTTTGACTTCTCAACTCCAGAGTGTGATAAAATGCTTTGGACAGCGACTGCATTTGGCTATTGGTGAGTGACTACAGCTTTATTTACACATACACCAATTTGCTTGAGAACCTATATCCCTCCACCATCTCTTTATGTTGTTCACTTCTCTTAGCACAGACGCCAACGATCAAATATTTAACTACAACTCGGTTTAAAAGTGCCTCTACCGATAGCCTGTGCGGACTAAGATACTGTAGTGTAGCGGCTGGGTGGCTGAAAAGTAGTTTTAAACTGAACAGCCAGCGGCTTACACTGCAGTGACCAAGTAAAAGCTCAATCTATCCTGCGCACTAGTGTGAGGCTATAAACCTAACATTCATAGACAAAATGAACAAAAATTGTTTTGACATAGTAAAGACCAACTTAAAGAATAAACAACACATTACGTTACTAGTTATATACAAAATAACCTGAGTGCTCTCAACACTGATTACCTAGTCATAAAACACTGAGGTACCGGTAATCTTAAGCAAATGTAATGTTTTTTTTAATATACCTGTATATATCAGATACTGGAATTCAAACTAAAAATATCGTGGTAACAGTTTTGGTTACTACTATGTAAGTAGTGTCTCCAAATAGCCTACATTAGAATTATACATACATTATCTGTTTTAGAATACTACGTGACTTATTTTAATTGCCAATCATTTTCTTTAAGGGGACCTTTTATGCAAAACTACCTTTTTTACATCTTGTTACCTGTTTTTGTGTGTTTGGGATCTGCATAAGTCCCCAAAATTGGAAATCATTCCATGGAGGCATTGTGGGGATATTTATAAAACAATCTTGCCTTCCTTCATACTTCCTCCTAATGAGTCGTTTGGAATTTGACTTAATTGTGCGCTTTTCCTAATTGTGATATTAGCGGATATCTGCATATATGGTATAAAATTACCCAAAGTGCTTTGCGAGAGTCCGCCATCGTAGTCGGACGCTGTAGTTACTAAGCTCCTTCTTTGTCTGTATCTTTTTGTTATGGCTCGTACATCCACATGCATACTCCGCTGTTGTCATTTCTAATACAAATTAGCGTATAATGTGAACCTACAGCTGTTAGACTCTCTATGGAAGTGCTAAAAATGACAACATCAATGACAGAGAAAAGTCGCAGTCAAAGTAGAGGCTCGTAAATAAGACTACCCAGAAAACGGCGCGTCCTTAAGAGACAGTCATAAAGCGGCTTGAAGATTGTCTGGATAACATAATATGTGCAAAATGTTGACCAAAGAACCAGCAATAAATGTTATTTAGTCCACAAGGAAGTGCTTTAAATGGAGAAAAAGAATCATAATATGACCCCTTTCAATAAACAAATGACAGACTGAATGACTGAGCACAGCACAGTGTGCAGCTGCGCTTGTACATTTCACACTTGCCTAGGCGAAGAAAAAGTAGTTTCCACCAATCGCGTTTCATTTAGATAAGATTACAATGATTTACTCACCGGTTCTTTACACGGTGTTCCTGTTAATAATATACATTATGTTAAATAGCTCAAGTATCGATATTTTGATTTGAGACTCGATATTACAGCATAAAGAGCTGGTATCGGCAGTATTGATATTTCAGCATCAATCCGCACAATACTACAATCTGTGGAGGACAGAGTAAAACAACTTGCACTGAGCCTAGTCTGTAAAATCCGCTACACCTCCCTGATACCGAAGTACATGTCAAACTACTTCCTTAACGTAAATGACCGCCATAACCACAACACCAGGGGGAGCTCCACTAACCACGTTAAACCCAGATTCCGATCTAACAAAGGTCTTAACTCATTCTCCTTCTATGCCACATCAATATGGAATGCATTCCCAACAGGTGTAAAAGAAAGGGCATCTCTATCCTCCTTCAAAACCGTACTAAAAGAACACCTCCAGGCAACTTCAACCCTAAACTAACACCCTCCCCCTTCCACATCCCACCTCCCCGGATTGTAAATAATCAAATGTAAATCAAATGTAGATACTTATTCTTATGATTTCTGATCTCTCTCTCTCTCTCTCTATGTCCACTACTTGCTGTACATATCCTACCAAGTTAGTCCTACACTGTTTCAATGTCCATTTCTCTGATGATGCAATTGTTGATGACTGAAGTGTTGATATCAACCAAACCTAACCCTCCCCTCCACATCCCACACCCCGGATTGTAAATAATGTAAATAATTCAATGTATATACTCTGATGATTATCTTGTGTGATGACTGTATTATGATGATAGTATATATATACGGTAGTATATATCTGTATCATGAGCCTCGACTTAAACAAGTTGAAAAACTTATTCGGGTGTTACCATTCAGTGGTCAATTGTATGGAATATGTACTGTATTGTGCAATCTACTTATAAAAGTTTCAATCAACCAACTGGGAAGTTGGAATTTCCGAGTTCCTAGGCGAATGTTTCAACTGGAACGCCCCTCGAAGTCTGATTTCCTACTTGCAAAATCGAAGCATTGGCTTCAAAGATGGCTGCTTTGTATATAAACAAAATTGTAAGCTTCTATAATATCTGTTAACACTTCTGATTATTTTTTGTCGCACTAAATCAACCATATATGATGTACTGTTAGATGTTTATATGTGGTAATGTTACCATAGTACAAACAAAATGTTTTTATTGTGTTTTATATGTTCTACATGGCTAGCAATAGCTTCTGTGTATCGTCTTTAGCCACAAAGTTTGAAGGTTGCACATAGATTGCATATTTTCCCATAAGTTGTTTATATTCAGACGAGGCAAGCGCAAGAATAGCTTTCGTGGATTTGGCAATCTTGATTTCCGACCTCCTAACTGTGACGTCATTCCCAGTTCCGACTTCTTGTTTTTGTTATTGTTTACAAACTCAGAAAATAAGTCGCTGGACAGAGGAGGACTTTAAGGGCAAAAAACCCAATGGCTTTAAATCAAGGCCAGTAAAAGGAAATCATTCAAATATTTAACCAGTATTTTGTACTGTGTTTTTGTCTGATTGTAATTGCGATCAAAAATTGAATTATTCAATGATTCAGAAAATAAGGAGTATCAGTATTAGAGCATTAATATGCTGCTATTGGAACTACTTGGTATTGGATTGATACCCACATTTTTAGTATCAACCAAAATGAATGTCAAGTATCAAACAACAGAAGAATAAGTGCTTTTTTTTATATTTTATCATATGTATGCAGAGCACTATGTTACAACAAAAAGTAACCTGTTAGTAACAGCACTTTAGCAAGTAGATTAATAATAGTTTTGAAAGGAGCTACAACCAGAAATTACACAATATGTTACCACATATGACAGCAGCCAAATTAGGAGCCTTTGTAACTTGTTTTGAAATGGGTCTGTTATCATTTACATACCAAATAATATATTGTGAGATATATCAACATCGCAGGAGACCGCAATATATATCACAATATAGATTTTGAGCCATATCCCACATCCCTATAGCGGTATCGTGACCAAAATGATCATGGTTATCTTTATTATCAAAGTATTGTTGAATCTTCTCAAAATGTACTTAGACACTGAAATCTTTTAACAAAGTAAATAGACGCAATGTACTTTTTTGGCAGAAGAAACATTGAATACCTCCCTGCTTGACACTCAGTATCAAGGATTGGAATTGGGGGTTAAATCACCAAAAATGATTCCCGGGCGCGGCCACCGCTGCTGCTCACTGCTCCCCT